>NC_061804.1:0-300000 GCF_021462225.1 Girardinichthys multiradiatus
TTGATACACAACACACTCTTAAACACCCACAATCACACCCCACAACACTCTGCCATACACCTCTCACACTTGGCCACGCCCACACTTGCACCCATTTTTCAACATTTCACAAAGGTTCAAGGACCCCGGCATGTCACCCCTCCTTTTACTCAGGGGGACCCCCTGAGCACCAAGAACCAACTCCCAACTCCATACCACCTTCCTACCCAGACTTGGACTTGGCCCCAAAATCAATGGGAGTCTATGGCAGCTATATGAAGGGAGTCACCTAGAGACGCCAAACTTCCTGGGGACCTGGCAGCCCCCCAGGGGAGTATACACACCAACTTTGGTCCATCTACCACTTATACTTTTCGAGTAATTGAGAACGTGCAACTTTTTTCAATCAGTGGGTGTCTATGGCAGCTATGTCAAAGGAAGGGGCTACATCCACCAAATTCACAGGGTACCTGGGGCCCCCCTAGAGGGTGCTACAGCCCAACTTTCAGCTCCCTAGGACTTTTACTTTTCGAGTTATTGAGAACGTGCAAACTTTTTTTTTGGCTTTCATCCCTTATCCTAACCCTAACCCTAACCCTAACCCTAACCCCTAACCCTAACCCCTAACCCTAACCCTAACCCTAACCCTAACCCTAACCCTAACCCTAACCCTAACCCTAACCCTAACCCTAACCCTAACCCTAACCCTAACCCTAACCCTAACCCTAACCCTAACCCTAACCCTAACCCCTAACCCTAACCCCCTAACCCTAACCCTAACCCTAACCCTAACCCTAACCCTAACCCTAACCCTAACCCTAACCCTAACCCTAACCCTAACCCTAACCCCTAACCCTAACCCCTAACCCTAACCCTAACCCTCCATAGCACCTTCCTACCCACAGATACAACAACACAAAGGGGCCCCATAATAAAGTACTTATGTCTCCAAATGGAGTCATGTTTGTACTCAAACAACTCGGCATCCCATGACAAATACAACCACCATGTCCTTGCCTCAATCCCACCTTTCTATCCCAAGTTATGCCCAATCTACAGGTTCTAAAAGGCCTACGGAAACCAACAAAATATATGTCATTCGGACTCACCTACAGTACCCCAATATACTACTTTCATACCTCTACCCCTTACTAAAAGCAAATGAAAAATTAAAAGACACTCCAATTTACACAACTTTCACCCCTTCTAGCAGCAAAGTGGAACCACTTGCACACACCATTCCACTGCAGCCACACTCAGGGAGACAAGGCCTTTCCATACATGCCTCACTTGTCATCCTACCACCTACCGTGCCAAAGTTCACAACCCTCGCACACTCCCACAACAGCCTCTCAGGTCCTTCGCACCCAACACCCTTCTTCATAGTGGAGATCAATATCAACGACAAACACTACAAACTTCATTTTCACATATCTTATAGAGCTCTTCGAGCCCGATCCAACCCTGCTACTCCCAACTCTCTAACACGCTCACTTCAAGAGTTACGGACAAAGGTCACCAAAGGTCAAGTCACCTCAAAACACCTACTTCACCTCTTTTAAACCCAAAACACTCATCTATCACCTCACATCACCCTTTTTACTAAACCTAAGGTCACAGGACTGCTGGCAAACTACCACTAACACTTGCTCATATTCACCCACCCAATCACCCCTTAGGACACTCCCACTCACTTCAGGACACACCCACTCACCCACCCACTCACACACTTGGAACCACCCACTCACACTTTGCTACACAACACACTCTTAAACACCCACAATCACACCCCACAACACTCTGCCATACACCTCTCACACTTGGCCACGCCCACACTTGCACCCATTTTTCACCATTTCACAAAGGTTCTAGGACCCCGGCATGTCACCCCTCCTTTTACTCAGGGGGACCCCCTGAGCACCAAGAACCAACTCCCAACTCCATACGACCTTCCTACCCAGACTTGGACTTGGCCCCAAAATCAATGGGAGTCTATGGCAGCTATATGAAGGGAGTCACCTAGAGACGCCAAACTTCCTGGGGACCTGGCAGCCCCCCAGGGGAGTATACACACCAACTTTGGTCCATCTACCACTTATACTTTTCGAGTAATTGAGAACGTGCAACTTTTTTCAATCAGTGGGTGTCTATGGCAGCTATGTCAAAGGAAGGGGCTACATCCACCAAATTCACAGGGTACCTGGGTCCCCCCTAGAGGGTGCTACAGCCCAAGTTTCAGCTCCCTAGGACTTTTACTTTTCGAGTTATTGAGAACGTGCAAACTTTTTTTTTGGCTTTCATCCCTTATCCTAACCCTAACCCTAACCCTAACCCTAACCCTAACCCTAACCCTAACCCTACCCTAACCCTAACCCTAACCCTAACCCTAACCCTAACCCTAACCCTAACCCTAACCCTAACCCTAACCCTAACCCTAACCCTAACCCTAACCCTTTTTACTAAACCTAAGGTCACAGGACTGCTGGCAAACTACCACTAACACTTGCTCATATTCACCCACCCAATCACCCCTTAGGACACTCCCACTCACTTCAGGACACACCCACTCACCCACCCACTCACACACTTGGAACCACCCACTCACACTTTGCTACACAACACACTCTTAAACACCCACAATCACACCCCACAACACTCTGCCATACACCTCTCACACTTGGCCACGCCCACACTTGCACCCATTTTTCAACATTTCACAAAGGTTCAAGGACCCCGGCATGTCACCCCTCCTTTTACTCAGGGGGACCCCCTGAGCACCAAGAACCAACTCCCAACTCCATACCACCTTCCTACCCAGACTTGGACTTGGCCCCAAAATCAATGGGAGTCTATGGCAGCTATATGAAGGGAGTCACCTAGAGACGCCAAACTTCCTGGGGACCTGGCAGCCCCCCAGGGGAGTATACACACCAACTTTGGTCCATCTACCACTTATACTTTTCGAGTAATTGAGAACGTGCAACTTTTTTCAATCAGTGGGTGTCTATGGCAGCTATGTCAAAGGAAGGGGCTACATCCACCAAATTCACAGGGTACCTGGGGCCCCCCTAGAGGGTGCTACAGCCCAAGTTTCAGCTCCCTAGGACTTTTACTTTTCGAGTTATTGAGAACGTGCAAACTTTTTTTTTGGCTTTCATCCCTTATCCTAACCCTAACCCTAACCCTAACCCTAACCCCTAACCCTAACCCCTAACCCTAACCCTAACCCTAACCCTAACCCTAACCCTAACCCTAACCCTAACCCTAACCCTAACCCTAACCCTAACCCTAACCCTAACCCTAACCCTAACCCTAACCCTAACCCTAACCCTAACCCTAACCCCTAACCCTAACCCCCTAACCCTAACCCTAACCCTAACCCTAACCCTAACCCTAACCCTAACCCTAACCCTAACCCTAACCCTAACCCTAACCCTAACCCTAACCCCTAACCCTAACCCCTAACCCTAACCCTAACCCTCCATAGCACCTTCCTACCCACAGATACAACAACACAAAGGGGCCCCATAATAAAGTACTTATGTCTCCAAATGGAGTCATGTTTGTACTCAAACAACTCGGCATCCCATGACAAATACAACCACCATGTCCTTGCCTCAATCCCACCTTTCTATCCCAAGTTATGCCCAATCTACAGGTTCTAAAAGGCCTACGGAAACCAACAAAATATATGTCATTCGGACTCACCTACAGTACCCCAATATACTACTTTCATACCTCTACCCCTTACTAAAAGCAAATGAAAAATTAAAAGACACTCCAATTTACACAACTTTCACCCCTTCTAGCAGCAAAGTGGAACCACTTGCACACACCATTCCACTGCAGCCACACTCAGGGAGACAAGGCCTTTCCATACATGCCTCACTTGTCATCCTACCACCTACCGTGCCAAAGTTCACAACCCTCGCACACTCCCACAACAGCCTCTCAGGTCCTTCGCACCCAACACCCTTCTTCATAGTGGAGATCAATATCAACGACAAACACTACAAACTTCATTTTCACATATCTTATAGAGCTCTTCGAGCCCGATCCAACCCTGCTACTCCCAACTCTCTAACACGCTCACTTCAAGAGTTACGGACAAAGGTCACCAAAGGTCAAGTCACCTCAAAACACCTACTTCACCTCTTTTAAACCCAAAACACTCATCTATCACCTCACATGACCCTTTTTACTAAACCTAAGGTCACAGGACTGCTGGCAAACTACCACTAACACTTGCTCATATTCACCCACCCAATCACCCCTTAGGACACTCCCACTCACTTCAGGACACACCCACTCACCCACCCACTCACACACTTGGAACCACCCACTCACACTTTGCTACACAACACACTCTTAAACACCCACAATCACACCCCACAACACTCTGCCATACACCTCTCACACTTGGCCACGCCCACACTTGCACCCATTTTTCACCATTTCACAAAGGTTCTAGGACCCCGGCATGTCACCCCTCCTTTTACTCAGGGGGACCCCCTGAGCACCAAGAACCAACTCCCAACTCCATACGACCTTCCTACCCAGACTTGGACTTGGCCCCAAAATCAATGGGAGTCTATGGCAGCTATATGAAGGGAGTCACCTAGAGACGCCAAACTTCCTGGGGACCTGGCAGCCCCCCAGGGGAGTATACACACCAACTTTGGTCCATCTACCACTTATACTTTTCGAGTAATTGAGAACGTGCAACTTTTTTCAATCAGTGGGTGTCTATGGCAGCTATGTCAAAGGAAGGGGCTACATCCACCAAATTCACAGGGTACCTGGGTCCCCCCTAGAGGGTGCTACAGCCCAAGTTTCAGCTCCCTAGGACTTTTACTTTTCGAGTTATTGAGAACGTGCAAACTTTTTTTTGGCTTTCATCCCTTATCCTAACCCTAACCCTAACCCTAACCCTAACCCCTAACCCTAACCCTAACCCTAACCCTAACCCTAACCCTAACCCTAACCCTAACCCTAACCCTAACCCAACCCTAACCCTAACCCTAACCCTAACCCTAACCCTAACCCTAACCCTAACCCTAACCCTAACCCTAACCCTAACCCTAACCCTAACCCTAACCCTCACCTACAGTACCCCAATATACTACTTTCATACCTCTACCCCTTACTATAAGCAAATGAAAAATTAAAAGACACTCAAATTTCCACTACTTTCACCCCTTCTAGCAGCAAAGTGGAACCACTTGCACACACCATTCCACTGCAGCCACACTCAGGGAGACAAGGCCTTTCCATACATGCCTCACTTGTCATCCTACCACCTACCGTGCCAAAGTTCACAACCCTCGCACACTCCCACAACAGCCTCTCAGGTCCTTCGCACCCAACACCCTTCTTCATAGTGGAGATCAATATCAAAGACAAACACTACAAACTTCATTTTCACATATCTTATAGAGCTCTTCGAGCCCGATCCAACCCTGCTACTCCCAACTCTCTAACACGCTCACTTCAAGAGTTACGGACAAAGGTCACCAAAGGTCAAGTCACCTCAAAACACCTACTTCACCTCTTTTAAACCCAAAACACTCATCTATCACCTCACATGACCCTTTTTACTAAACCTAAGGTCACAGGACTGCTGGCAAACTACCACTAACACTTGGACACTCCCACTCACTTCAGGACACACCCACTCACCCACCCACTCACACACTTGCACTAACCCACTCACACACTTGCACTAACCCACTCACACTTGGACACACCAACCCACACTTGGACACTCACAATCACGCACAGGAACGCCTACTGGCCCTCACACACGCCCACAACCGCTTTTCACACACTTTACCACACTCTAAACACTTGGGACAAAAAGCGACCGATCCTCACACCTCTCAGAAATAGGCCATGTAGGGTGTCTATCTACTCGCCACGAGGAACTGAGCATCTGGGCAAACTCCCAGCCCTGTCGGACCATCCTACGGAGACTTATGTCCTCAGCGACCGATCCTTTTTGCCCAATTTTGGACTATCTCGGGAACCGTAAGTGCTATCGACATGGGGTCTTCACTGGGACGTCCGGAACCCCCCAAAACCCCCCCCTAGACACTGGTTCCATCCCTCTACCACTTTCCGTTCACCAGTTATTTGCCGACTGACCGATCCTCAGGTGGTGTTCTTGCCTTAACCCTAACCCTAACCCTAACCCTAACCCTAACCCTAACCCTAACCCTAACCCTAACCCTAACCCCTAACCCTAACCCTAACCCTAACCCCTAACCCTAACCCTAACCCTAACCCTAACCCTAACCCTAACCCTAACCCTAACCCCTAACCCTAACCCTAACCCTAACCCTAACCCTAACCCTAACCCTAACCCTAACCCTAACCCTGTCTCCAAATGGAGTCATGTTTGTACTCAAACAACTCGGCATCCCATGACAAATACAACCACCATGTCCTTGCCTCAATCCCACCTTTCTATCCCAAGTTATGCCCAATCTACAGGTTCTAAAAGGCCTACGGAAACCAACGAAATATATGTCATTCGGACTCACCTACAGTACCCCAATATACTACTTTCATACCTCTACCCCTTACTATAAGCAAATGAAAAATTAAAAGACACTCAAATTTACACAACTTTCACCCCTTCTAGCAGCAAAGTGGAACCACTTGCACACACCATTCCACTGCAGACACACTCAGGGAGACAAGGCCTTTCCATACATGCCTCACTTGTCATCCTACCACCTACCGTGCCAAAGTTCACAACCCTCGCACACTCCCACAACAGCCTCTCAGGTCCTTCGCACCCAACACCCTTCCTCATAGTGGAGATCAATATCAAAGACAAACACTACAAACTTCATTTTCACATATCTTATAGAGCTCTTCGAGCCCGATCCAACCCTGCTACTCCCAACTCTCTAACACGCTCACTTCAAGAGTTACGGACAAAGGTCACCAAAGGTCAAGTCACCTCAAAACACCTACTTCACCTCTTTTAAACCCAAAACACTCATCTATCACCTCACATGACCCTTTTTACTAAACCTAAGGTCACAGGACTGCTGGCAAACTACCACTAACACTTGCTCATATTCACCCACCCAATCACCCCTTAGGACACACCCACTCACTTCAGGACACACCCACTCACCCACCCACTCACACACTTGGAACCACCCACTCACACTTTGATACACAACACACTCTTAAACACCCACAATCACACCCCACAACACTCTGCCATACACCTCTCACACTTGGCCACGCCCACACTTGCACCCATTTTTCACCATTTCACAAAGGTTCTAGGACCCCGGCATGTCACCCCTCCTTTTGCTCAGGGGGACCCCCTGAGCACCAAGAACCAACTCCCAACTCCATACCACCTTCCTACCCAGACTTGGACTTGGCCCCAAAATCAATGGGAGTCTATGGCAGCTATATGAAGGGAGTCACCTAGAGACGCCAAACTTCCTGGGGACCTGGCAGCCCCCCAGGGGAGTATACACACCAACTTTGGTCCATCTACCACTTATACTTTTCGAGTAATTGAGAACGTGCAACTTTTTTCAATCAGTGGGTGTCTATGGCAGCTATGTCAAAGGAAGGGGCTACATCCACCAAATTCACAGGGTACCTGGGTCCCCCCTAGAGGGTGCTACAGCCCAAGTTTCAGCTCCCTAGGACTTTTACTTTTCGAGTTATTGAGAACGTGCAAACTTTTTTTTTGGCTTTCATCCCTTATCCTAACCCTAACCCTAACCCTAACCCTAACCCTAACCCTAACCCTAACCCTAACCCTAACCCTAACCCTAACCCTAACCCTAACCCTAACCCTAACCCTAACCCTAACCCTAACCCTAACCCTAACCCCTAACCCTAACCCTAACCCTAACCCTAACCCTAACCCTAACCCTAACCCTAACCCCCCCCTAGACACTGGTTCCATCCCTCTACCACTTTCCGTTCACGAGTTATTTGCCGACTGACCGATCCTCAGGTGGTGTTCTTGCCTTAACCTAACCCTAACCCCTAACCCATCCCTCTACCACTTTCCGTTCACCAGTTATTTGCCGACTGACCGATCCTCAGGTGGTGTTCTTGCCTTAACCTAACCCTAACCCTAACCCTAACCCCTAACCCACTCACACTTAGCCACACCCACTCCCACTTAGCCACACCCACTCACACTTAGACACACCCACTCACACTTAGACACTCCCACTCACTTTAGGACACACCCACTCACACTTAGACACACCCACTCACACTTAGACACACCCACTCACACTTTCACTCATTATGGACCATTTCAGGAAGGGCTTTCTACCCACCCATGTCAGGTGTCCTTTTACTCAGGGGGACTCCCTGAGCACCAGGAACCACCTCCCAACTCCATAGCACCTTCCTACCCACAGATACAACAACACAAAGGGGCCCCATAATAAAGTACTTATGTCTCCAAATGGAGTCATGTTTGTACTCAAACAACTCGGCATCCCATGCCAAATACAACCACCATGTCCTTGCCTCAATCCCACCTTTCTATCCCAAGTTATGCCCAATCTACAGGTTCTAAAAGGCCTACGGAAACCAACGAAATATATGTCATTCGTACTCACCTACAGTACCCCAATATACTACTTTCATACCTCTACCCCTTACTATAAGCAAATGAAAAATTAAAAGACACTCAAATTTACACAACTTTCACCCCTTCTAGCAGCAAAGAGGAACCACTTGCACACACCATTCCACTGCAGCCACACTCAGGGAGACAAGGCCTTTCCATACATGCCTCACTTGTCATCCTACCACCTACCGTGCCAAAGTTCACAACCCTCGCACACTCCCACAACAGCCTCTCAGGTCCTTCGCACCCAACACCCTTCCTCATAGTGGAGATCAATATCAAAGACAAACACTACAAACTTCATTTTCACATATCTTATAGAGCTCTTCGAGCCCGATCCAACCCTGCTACTCCCAACTCTCTAACACGCTCACTTCAAGAGTTACGGACAAAGGTCACCAAAGGTCAAGTCACCTCAAAACACCTACTTCACCTCTTTTAAACCCAAAACACTCATCTATCACCTCACATGACCCTTTTTACTAAACCTAAGGTCACAGGACTGCTGGCAAACTACCACTAACACTTGCTCATATTCACCCACCCAATCACCCCTTAGGACACACCCACTCACTTCAGGACACACCCACTCACCCACCCACTCACACACTTGGAACCACCCACTCACACTTTGCTACACAACACACTCTTAAACACCCACAATCACACCCCACAACACTCTGCCATACACCTCTCACACTTGGCCACGCCCACACTTGCACCCATTTTTCAACATTTCACAAAGGTTCAAGGACCCCGGCATGTCACCCCTCCTTTTACTCAGGGGGACCCCCTGAGCACCAAGAACCAACTCCCAACTCCATACCACCTTCCTACCCAGACTTGGACTTGGCCCCAAAATCAATGGGACTCTATGGCAGCTATATGAAGGGAGTCACCTAGAGACGCCAAACTTCCTGGGGACCTGGCAGCCCCCCAGGGGAGTATACACACCAAGTTTGGTCCATATGAGCATCATAGTTTTTGAGTTATTCTAAGTGAGCAATTTTTCAAATGAATGGGAGTCTATGGCAGCTATATGAAGGGAGTCACCTAGAGACGCCAAACTTCCTGGAGACCTGGCAGCCCCCCAGGGGAGTATACACTCCAACTTTGGTCCATATGAGCATCATAGTTTTTGAGTTATTCTAAGTGAGCACTTTTTCAAATGAATGGGAGTCTATGGCAGCTATATGAAGGGAGTCACCTAGAGACACCAAACTTTCTGGAGACCTGCGGGGGGCCCAGGGGAGTATACACACCAAGTTTGGTCCATATGAGCATCATAGTTTTTGAGTTATTCTTAGTGAGCAATTTTTCAAATGAATGGGAGTCTATGGCAGCTATGTCAAAGGAAGGTGCTACATCCACCAAATTCACAGGGTCCCTGGGGGCCCCCTAGAGGGTGCTACAGCCCAAGTTTCAGCTCTCTACCACCTTTAGTTTTTCAGTTATTCTTAGTGAGCAAAACCATTTTTTGGTTTTTATCCTATAACCTAACCCTAACCCCTAACCCTAACCCTAACCCTAACCCTAACCCTAACCCTAACCCTAACCCTAACCCTAACCCCTAACCCTAACCCTAACCCTAACCCTAACCCCCCAGGGAGACAAGGCCTTTCCATACATGCCTCACTTGTCATCCTACCACCTACCGTGCCAAAGTTCACAACCCTCGCACACTCCCACAACAGCCTCTCAGGTCCTTCGCACCCAACACCCTTCTTCATAGTGGAGATCAATATCAAAGACAAACACTACAAACTTCATTTTCACATATCTTATAGAGCTCTTCGAGCCCGATCCAACCCTGCTACTCCCAACTCTCTAACACGCTCACTTCAAGAGTTACGGACAAAGGTCACCAAAGGTCAAGTCACCTCAAAACACCTACTTCACCTCTTTTAAACCCAAAACACTCATCTATCACCTCACATGACCCTTTTTACTAAACCTAAGGTCACAGGACTGCTGGCAAACTACCACTAACACTTGGACACTCCCACTCACTTCAGGACACACCCACTCACCCACCCACTCACACACTTGCACTAACCCACTCACACTTGGACACACCAACCCACACTTGGACACTCACAATCACGCACAGGAACGCCTACTGGCCCTCACACACGCCCACAACCGCTTTTCCCACACTTTACCACACTCTAAACACTTGGGACAAAAAGCGACCGATCCTCACACCTCTCAGAAATAGGCCATGTAGGGTGTCTATCTACTCGCCACGAGGAACTGAGCATCTGGGCAAACTCCCAGCCCTGTCGGACCATCCTACGGAGACTTATGTCCTCAGCGACCGATCCTTTTTGCCCAATTTTGGACTATCTCGGGAACCGTAAGTGCTATCGACATGGGGTCTTCACTGGGACGTCCGGAACCCCCCAAAACCCCCCCCTAGACACTGGTTCCATCCCTCTACCACTTTCCGTTCACGAGTTATTTGCCGACTGACCGATCCTCAGGTGGTGTTCTTGCCTTAACCTAACCCTAACCCCTAACCCATCCCTCTACCACTTTCCGTTCACCAGTTATTTGCCGACTGACCGATCCTCAGGTGGTGTTCTTGCCTTAACCTAACCCTAACCCTAACCCTAACCCCTAACCCACTCACACTTAGCCACACCCACTCCCACTTAGCCACACCCACTCACACTTAGACACACCCACTCACACTTAGACACTCCCACTCACTTTAGGACACACCCACTCACACTTAGACACACCCACTCACACTTAGACACACCCACTCACACTTTCACTCATTATAGACCATTTCAGGAAGGGCTTTCTACCCACCCATGTCAGGTGTCCTTTTACTCAGGGGGACTCCCTGAGCACCAGGAACCACCTCCCAACTCCATAGCACCTTCCTACCCACAGATACAACAACACAAAGGGGCCCCATAATAAAGTACTTATGTCTCCAAATGGAGTCATGTTTGTACTCAAACAACTCGGCATCCCATGCCAAATACAACCACCATGTCCTTGCCTGAATCCCACCTTTCTATCCCAAGTTATGCCCAATCTACAGGTTCTAAAAGGCCTACGGAAACCAACGAAATATATGTCATTCGTACTCACCTACAGTACCCCAATATACTACTTTCATACCTCTACCCCTTACTATAAGCAAATGAAAAATTAAAAGACACTCAAATTTACACAACTTTCACCCCTTCTAGCAGCAAAGAGGAACCACTTGCACACACCATTCCACTGCAGCCACACTCAGGGAGACAAGGCCTTTCCATACATGCCTCACTTGTCATCCTACCACCTACCGTGCCAAAGTTCACAACCCTCGCACACTCCCACAACAGCCTCTCAGGTCCTTCGCACCCAACACCCTTCCTCATAGTGGAGATCAATATCAAAGACAAACACTACAAACTTCATTTTCACATATCTTATAGAGCTCTTCGAGCCCGATCCAACCCTGCTACTCCCAACTCTCTAACACGCTCACTTCAAGAGTTACGGACAAAGGTCACCAAAGGTCAAGTCACCTCAAAACACCTACTTCACCTCTTTTAAACCCAAAACACTCATCTATCACCTCACATGACCCTTTTTACTAAACCTAAGGTCACAGGACTGCTGGCAAACTACCACTAACACTTGCTCATATTCACCCACCCAATCACCCCTTAGGACACACCCACTCACTTCAGGACACACCCACTCACCCACCCACTCACACACTTGGAACCACCCACTCACACTTTGATACACAACACACTCTTAAACACCCACAATCACACCCCACAACACTCTGCCATACACCTCTCACACTTGGCCACGCCCACACTTGCACCCATTTTTCAACATTTCACAAAGGTTCAAGGACCCCGGCATGTCACCCCTCCTTTTACTCAGGGGGACCCCCTGAGCACCAAGAACCAACTCCCAACTCCATACCACCTTCCTACCCAGACTTGGACTTGGCCCCAAAATCAATGGGACTCTATGGCAGCTATATGAAGGGAGTCACCTAGAGACGCCAAACTTCCTGGGGACCTGGCAGCCCCCCAGGGGAGTATACACACCAACTTTGGTCCATATGAGCATCATAGTTTTTGAGTTATTCTAAGTGAGCAATTTTTCAAATGAATGGGAGTCTATGGCAGCTATATGAAGGGAGTCACCTAGAGACGCCAAACTTCCTGGAGACCTGGCAGCCCCCCAGGGGAGTATACACACCAAGTTTGGTCCATATGAGCATCATAGTTTTTGAGTTATTCTAAGTGAGCACTTTTTCAAATGAATGGGAGTCTATGGCAGCTATATGAAGGGAGTCACCTAGAGACACCAAACTTTCTGGAGACCTGCGGGGGGCCCAGGGGAGTATACACACCAAGTTTGGTCCATATGAGCATCATAGTTTTTGAGTTATTCTTAGTGAGCAATTTTTCAAATGAATGGGAGTCTATGGCAGCTATGTCAAAGGAAGGTGCTACATCCACCAAATTCACAGGGTCCCTGGGGGCCCCCTAGAGGGTGCTACAGCCCAAGTTTCAGCTCTCTACCACCTTTAGTTTTTCAGTTATTCTTAGTGAGCAAAACCATTTTTTGGTTTTTATCCTATAACCTAACCCTAACCCTAACCCTAACCCTAACCCTAACCCTAACCCTAACCCTAACCCTAACCCTAACCCTAACCCTAACCCTAACCCTAACCCTAACCCTAACCCTAACCCTAACCCTAACCCTAACCCTAACCCTAACCCTACCCTAACCCTAACCCTAACCCTAACCCTACCCTAACCCACCCTAACCCTAACCCTAACCCTAACCCTAACCCCCTAACCCTAACCCTTACCCTAACCCTAACCCTAACCCTAACCCTAACCCTAACCCTAACCCTAACCCTAACCCTAACCCTAACCCTAACCCTAACCACCCATTTTTCAACATTTCACAAAGGTTCAAGGACCCCGGCATGTCACCCCTCCTTTTACTCAGGGGGACCCCCTGAGCACCAAGAACCAACTCCCAACTCCATACCACCTTCCTACCCAGACTTGGACTTGGCCCCAAAATCAATGGGACTCTATGGCAGCTATATGAAGGGAGTCACCTAGAGACGCCAAACTTCCTGGGGACCTGGCAGCCCCCCAGGGGAGTATACACACCAACTTTGGTCCATATGAGCATCATAGTTTTTGAGTTATTCTAAGTGAGCAATTTTTCAAATGAATGGGAGTCTATGGCAGCTATATGAAGGGAGTCACCTAGAGACGCCAAACTTCCTGGAGACCTGGCAGCCCCCCAGGGGAGTATACACACCAAGTTTGGTCCATATGAGCATCATAGTTTTTGAGTTATTCTAAGTGAGCACTTTTTCAAATGAATGGGAGTCTATGGCAGCTATATGAAGGGAGTCACCTAGAGACACCAAACTTTCTGGAGACCTGCGGGGGGCCCAGGGGAGTATACACACCAAGTTTGGTCCATATGAGCATCATAGTTTTTGAGTTATTCTTAGTGAGCAATTTTTCAAATGAATGGGAGTCTATGGCAGCTATGTCAAAGGAAGGTGCTACATCCACCAAATTCACAGGGTCCCTGGGGGCCCCCTAGAGGGTGCTACAGCCCAAGTTTCAGCTCTCTACCACCTTTAGTTTTTCAGTTATTCTTAGTGAGCAAAACCATTTTTTGGTTTTTATCCTATAACCTAACCCTAACCCCTAACCCTAACCCTAACCCTAACCCTAACCCTAACCCTAACCCTAACCCTAACCCTAACCCCTAACCCTAACCCTAACCCTAACCCTAACCCCCCAGGGAGACAAGGCCTTTCCATACATGCCTCACTTGTCATCCTACCACCTACCGTGCCAAAGTTCACAACCCTCGCACACTCCCACAACAGCCTCTCAGGTCCTTCGCACCCAACACCCTTCTTCATAGTGGAGATCAATATCAAAGACAAACACTACAAACTTCATTTTCACATATCTTATAGAGCTCTTCGAGCCCGATCCAACCCTGCTACTCCCAACTCTCTAACACGCTCACTTCAAGAGTTACGGACAAAGGTCACCAAAGGTCAAGTCACCTCAAAACACCTACTTCACCTCTTTTAAACCCAAAACACTCATCTATCACCTCACATGACCCTTTTTACTAAACCTAAGGTCACAGGACTGCTGGCAAACTACCACTAACACTTGGACACTCCCACTCACTTCAGGACACACCCACTCACCCACCCACTCACACACTTGCACTAACCCACTCACACTTGGACACACCAACCCACACTTGGACACTCACAATCACGCACAGGAACGCCTACTGGCCCTCACACACGCCCACAACCGCTTTTCCCACACTTTACCACACTCTAAACACTTGGGACAAAAAGCGACCGATCCTCACACCTCTCAGAAATAGGCCATGTAGGGTGTCTATCTACTCGCCACGAGGAACTGAGCATCTGGGCAAACTCCCAGCCCTGTCGGACCATCCTACGGAGACTTATGTCCTCAGCGACCGATCCTTTTTGCCCAATTTTGGACTATCTCGGGAACCGTAAGTGCTATCGACATGGGGTCTTCACTGGGACGTCCGGAACCCCCCAAAACCCCCCCCTAGACACTGGTTCCATCCCTCTACCACTTTCCGTTCACGAGTTATTTGCCGACTGACCGATCCTCAGGTGGTGTTCTTGCCTTAACCTAACCCTAACCCCTAACCCATCCCTCTACCACTTTCCGTTCACCAGTTATTTGCCGACTGACCGATCCTCAGGTGGTGTTCTTGCCTTAACCTAACCCTAACCCTAACCCTAACCCCTAACCCACTCACACTTAGCCACACCCACTCCCACTTAGCCACACCCACTCACACTTAGACACACCCACTCACACTTAGACACTCCCACTCACTTTAGGACACACCCACTCACACTTAGACACACCCACTCACACTTAGACACACCCACTCACACTTTCACTCATTATAGACCATTTCAGGAAGGGCTTTCTACCCACCCATGTCAGGTGTCCTTTTACTCAGGGGGACTCCCTGAGCACCAGGAACCACCTCCCAACTCCATAGCACCTTCCTACCCACAGATACAACAACACAAAGGGGCCCCATAATAAAGTACTTATGTCTCCAAATGGAGTCATGTTTGTACTCAAACAACTCGGCATCCCATGCCAAATACAACCACCATGTCCTTGCCTGAATCCCACCTTTCTATCCCAAGTTATGCCCAATCTACAGGTTCTAAAAGGCCTACGGAAACCAACGAAATATATGTCATTCGTACTCACCTACAGTACCCCAATATACTACTTTCATACCTCTACCCCTTACTATAAGCAAATGAAAAATTAAAAGACACTCAAATTTACACAACTTTCACCCCTTCTAGCAGCAAAGAGGAACCACTTGCACACACCATTCCACTGCAGCCACACTCAGGGAGACAAGGCCTTTCCATACATGCCTCACTTGTCATCCTACCACCTACCGTGCCAAAGTTCACAACCCTCGCACACTCCCACAACAGCCTCTCAGGTCCTTCGCACCCAACACCCTTCCTCATAGTGGAGATCAATATCAAAGACAAACACTACAAACTTCATTTTCACATATCTTATAGAGCTCTTCGAGCCCGATCCAACCCTGCTACTCCCAACTCTCTAACACGCTCACTTCAAGAGTTACGGACAAAGGTCACCAAAGGTCAAGTCACCTCAAAACACCTACTTCACCTCTTTTAAACCCAAAACACTCATCTATCACCTCACATGACCCTTTTTACTAAACCTAAGGTCACAGGACTGCTGGCAAACTACCACTAACACTTGCTCATATTCACCCACCCAATCACCCCTTAGGACACACCCACTCACTTCAGGACACACCCACTCACCCACCCACTCACACACTTGGAACCACCCACTCACACTTTGATACACAACACACTCTTAAACACCCACAATCACACCCCACAACACTCTGCCATACACCTCTCACACTTGGCCACGCCCACACTTGCACCCATTTTTCAACATTTCACAAAGGTTCAAGGACCCCGGCATGTCACCCCTCCTTTTACTCAGGGGGACCCCCTGAGCACCAAGAACCAACTCCCAACTCCATACCACCTTCCTACCCAGACTTGGACTTGGCCCCAAAATCAATGGGACTCTATGGCAGCTATATGAAGGGAGTCACCTAGAGACGCCAAACTTCCTGGGGACCTGGCAGCCCCCCAGGGGAGTATACACACCAACTTTGGTCCATATGAGCATCATAGTTTTTGAGTTATTCTAAGTGAGCAATTTTTCAAATGAATGGGAGTCTATGGCAGCTATATGAAGGGAGTCACCTAGAGACGCCAAACTTCCTGGAGACCTGGCAGCCCCCCAGGGGAGTATACACACCAAGTTTGGTCCATATGAGCATCATAGTTTTTGAGTTATTCTAAGTGAGCACTTTTTCAAATGAATGGGAGTCTATGGCAGCTATATGAAGGGAGTCACCTAGAGACACCAAACTTTCTGGAGACCTGCGGGGGGCCCAGGGGAGTATACACACCAAGTTTGGTCCATATGAGCATCATAGTTTTTGAGTTATTCTTAGTGAGCAATTTTTCAAATGAATGGGAGTCTATGGCAGCTATGTCAAAGGAAGGTGCTACATCCACCAAATTCACAGGGTCCCTGGGGGCCCCCTAGAGGGTGCTACAGCCCAAGTTTCAGCTCTCTACCACCTTTAGTTTTTCAGTTATTCTTAGTGAGCAAAACCATTTTTTGGTTTTTATCCTATAACCTAACCCTAACCCCTAACCCTAACCCTAACCCTAACCCTAACCCTAACCCTAACCCTAACCCTAACCCTAACCCCTAACCCTAACCCTAACCCTAACCCTAACCCCCCAGGGAGACAAGGCCTTTCCATACATGCCTCACTTGTCATCCTACCACCTACCGTGCCAAAGTTCACAACCCTCGCACACTCCCACAACAGCCTCTCAGGTCCTTCGCACCCAACACCCTTCTTCATAGTGGAGATCAATATCAAAGACAAACACTACAAACTTCATTTTCACATATCTTATAGAGCTCTTCGAGCCCGATCCAACCCTGCTACTCCCAACTCTCTAACACGCTCACTTCAAGAGTTACGGACAAAGGTCACCAAAGGTCAAGTCACCTCAAAACACCTACTTCACCTCTTTTAAACCCAAAACACTCATCTATCACCTCACATGACCCTTTTTACTAAACCTAAGGTCACAGGACTGCTGGCAAACTACCACTAACACTTGGACACTCCCACTCACTTCAGGACACACCCACTCACCCACCCACTCACACACTTGCACTAACCCACTCACACTTGGACACACCAACCCACACTTGGACACTCACAATCACGCACAGGAACGCCTACTGGCCCTCACACACGCCCACAACCGCTTTTCCCACACTTTACCACACTCTAAACACTTGGGACAAAAAGCGACCGATCCTCACACCTCTCAGAAATAGGCCATGTAGGGTGTCTATCTACTCGCCACGAGGAACTGAGCATCTGGGCAAACTCCCAGCCCTGTCGGACCATCCTACGGAGACTTATGTCCTCAGCGACCGATCCTTTTTGCCCAATTTTGGACTATCTCGGGAACCGTAAGTGCTATCGACATGGGGTCTTCACTGGGACGTCCGGAACCCCCCAAAACCCCCCCCTAGACACTGGTTCCATCCCTCTACCACTTTCCGTTCACCAGTTATTTGCCGACTGACCGATCCTCAGGTGGTGTTCTTGCCTTAACCTAACCCTAACCCGTTCACCAGTTATTTGCCGACTGACCGATCCTCAGGTGGTGTTCTTGCCTTAACCTAACCCTAACCCTAACCCTAACCCCTAACCCACTCACACTTAGCCACACCCACTCCCACTTAGCCACACCCACTCACACTTAGACACACCCACTCACACTTAGACACTCCCACTCACTTTAGGACACACCCACTCACACTTAGACACACCCACTCACACTTAGACACACCCACTCACACTTTCACTCATTATAGACCATTTCAGGAAGGGCTTTCTACCCACCCATGTCAGGTGTCCTTTTACTCAGGGGGACTCCCTGAGCACCAGGAACCACCTCCCAACTCCATAGCACCTTCCTACCCACAGATACAACAACACAAAGGGGCCCCATAATAAAGTACTTATGTCTCCAAATGGAGTCATGTTTGTACTCAAACAACTCGGCATCCCATGCCAAATACAACCACCATGTCCTTGCCTGAATCCCACCTTTCTATCCCAAGTTATGCCCAATCTACAGGTTCTAAAAGGCCTACGGAAACCAACGAAATATATGTCATTCGTACTCACCTACAGTACCCCAATATACTACTTTCATACCTCTACCCCTTACTATAAGCAAATGAAAAATTAAAAGACACTCAAATTTACACAACTTTCACCCCTTCTAGCAGCAAAGAGGAACCACTTGCACACACCATTCCACTGCAGCCACACTCAGGGAGACAAGGCCTTTCCATACATGCCTCACTTGTCATCCTACCACCTACCGTGCCAAAGTTCACAACCCTCGCACACTCCCACAACAGCCTCTCAGGTCCTTCGCACCCAACACCCTTCCTCATAGTGGAGATCAATATCAAAGACAAACACTACAAACTTCATTTTCACATATCTTATAGAGCTCTTCGAGCCCGATCCAACCCTGCTACTCCCAACTCTCTAACACGCTCACTTCAAGAGTTACGGACAAAGGTCACCAAAGGTCAAGTCACCTCAAAACACCTACTTCACCTCTTTTAAACCCAAAACACTCATCTATCACCTCACATGACCCTTTTTACTAAACCTAAGGTCACAGGACTGCTGGCAAACTACCACTAACACTTGCTCATATTCACCCACCCAATCACCCCTTAGGACACACCCACTCACTTCAGGACACACCCACTCACCCACCCACTCACACACTTGGAACCACCCACTCACACTTTGATACACAACACACTCTTAAACACCCACAATCACACCCCACAACACTCTGCCATACACCTCTCACACTTGGCCACGCCCACACTTGCACCCATTTTTCAACATTTCACAAAGGTTCAAGGACCCCGGCATGTCACCCCTCCTTTTACTCAGGGGGACCCCCTGAGCACCAAGAACCAACTCCCAACTCCATACCACCTTCCTACCCAGACTTGGACTTGGCCCCAAAATCAATGGGACTCTATGGCAGCTATATGAAGGGAGTCACCTAGAGACGCCAAACTTCCTGGGGACCTGGCAGCCCCCCAGGGGAGTATACACACCAACTTTGGTCCATATGAGCATCATAGTTTTTGAGTTATTCTAAGTGAGCAATTTTTCAAATGAATGGGAGTCTATGGCAGCTATATGAAGGGAGTCACCTAGAGACGCCAAACTTCCTGGAGACCTGGCAGCCCCCCAGGGGAGTATACACACCAAGTTTGGTCCATATGAGCATCATAGTTTTTGAGTTATTCTAAGTGAGCACTTTTTCAAATGAATGGGAGTCTATGGCAGCTATATGAAGGGAGTCACCTAGAGACACCAAACTTTCTGGAGACCTGCGGGGGGCCCAGGGGAGTATACACACCAAGTTTGGTCCATATGAGCATCATAGTTTTTGAGTTATTCTTAGTGAGCAATTTTTCAAATGAATGGGAGTCTATGGCAGCTATGTCAAAGGAAGGTGCTACATCCACCAAATTCACAGGGTCCCTGGGGGCCCCCTAGAGGGTGCTACAGCCCAAGTTTCAGCTCTCTACCACCTTTAGTTTTTCAGTTATTCTTAGTGAGCAAAACCATTTTTTGGTTTTTATCCTATAACCTAACCCTAACCCTAACCCTAACCCCTAACCCTAACCCTAACCCTAACCCCTAACCCTAACCCTCACACTTAGCCACACCCACTCACACTTAGACACTCCCACTTAGCCACACCCACTCACTTTAGGACACACCCACTCACTTTAGGACACACCCACTCACACTTTGACACACCCACTCACCCACTCACACTTTGACACACCCACTCACCCACTCACACTTTCACTCATTATGGACCATTTCAGGAAGGGCTTTCTACCCACCCATGTCACCTCTCCTTTTACTCAGGGGGACCCCCTGAGCACCAGGAACCACCTCCCAGCTCCATAGCACCTTCCTACCCACAGATACAACAACACAAAGGGGCCCCATAATAAAGTACTTATGTCTCCAAATGGAGTCATGTTTGTACTCAAACAACTCGGCATCCCATGCCAAATACAACCACCATGTCCTTGCCTGAATCCCACCTTTCTATCCCAAGTTATGCCCAATCTACAGGTTCTAAAAGGCCTACGGAAACCAACGAAATATATGTCATTCGGACTCACCTACAGTACCCCAATATACTACTTTCATACCTCTACCCCTTACTATAAGCAAATGAAAAATTAAAAGACACTCCAATTTACACAACTTTCACCCCTTCTAGCAGCAAAGTGGAACCACTTGCACACACCATTCCACTGCAGACACACTCAGGGAGACAAGGCCTTTCCATACATGCCTCACTTGTCATCCTACCACCTACCGTGCCAAAGTTCACAACCCTCGCACACTCCCACAACAGCCTCTCAGGTCCTTCGCACCCAACACCCTTCTTCATAGTGGAGATCAATATCAAAGACAAACACTACAAACTTCATTTTCACATATCTTATAGAGCTCTTCGAGCCCGATCCAACCCTGCTACTCCCAACTCTCTAACACGCTCACTTCAAGAGTTACGGACAAAGGTCACCAAAGGTCAAGTCACCTCAAAACACCTACTTCACCTCTTTTAAACCCAAAACACTCATCTATCACCTCACATGACCCTTTTTACTAAACCTAAGGTCACAGGACTGCTGGCAAACTACCACTAACACTTGGACACTCCCACTCACTTCAGGACACACCCACTCACCCACCCACTCACACACTTGCACTAACCCACTCACACTTGGACACACCAACCCACACTTGGACACTCACAATCACGCACAGGAACGCCTACTGGCCCTCACACACGCCCACAACCGCTTTTCCCACACTTTACCACACTCTAAACACTTGGGACAAAAAGCGACCGATCCTCACACCTCTCAGAAATAGGCCATGTAGGGTGTCTATCTACTCGCCACGAGGAACTGAGCATCTGGGCAAACTCCCAGCCCTGTCGGACCATCCTACGGAGACTTATGTCCTCAGCGACCGATCCTTTTTGCCCAATTTTGGACTATCTCGGGAACCGTAAGTGCTATCGACATGGGGTCTTCACTGGGACGTCCGGAACCCCCCAAAACCCCCCCCTAGACACTGGTTCCATCCCTCTACCACTTTCCGTTCACGAGTTATTTGCCGACTGACCGATCCTCAGGTGGTGTTCTTGCCTTAACCTAACCCTAACCCTAACCCTACCCCCTAACCCTAACCCTAACCCTAACCCTAACCCTAACCCTAACCCTAACCCTAACCCTAACCCTTGCTTAGCTTCTTTCCGGTATTGGGTTTTCATGGTGGCTCGGGGATGCCGGCCAGTTTGGTTGCCTGCGGTGGGATTGAAACTTGTTGTGGCTTCATTCCGTGGCCGGGTTTCCTTTGTTTGCTATGGGATTCTTGCCGGTCTGTGTGCGGTGCGAAAAGTCTGTTAGGACCCTTTGTTAGCTGCATTCCGGTATTGTTTTCCTTTGGTGGATGAGGGATCCCGGCCGGGGTTGTTGCTATACGACGGGCGGAGACCTATCGCTGCCACTTTCCGATGTTGGGTTTCCTTCGGTGGCTGGGGGATCCTTGCCGGCTTGGGTGTAGCCAAGGGGGCTTAATCGAGCCCCCTGTTGGCCCCATTCCGGTACGGGGTTTATCCGGCGGCTGTGGTTCCCAACTGGTCTGCTTGGCTTTGCGGCGGGTGGAGGCCCCTCCTGGCTTCATCCGATTCCTGGAATTACCTGCACGATCTTTGCCTGGTTCCTGGGCCCTTGCTCGCTCCCTGATGTGGTATTAGGATTGTGTTATTGTGTACCTTCCACCTGGGTCTAACATACGGAGATGAGCTCTTGAGTGACATGCGTCGGCCCGTGCCTTGCCTTTGACTCCCTACACCAAACTTTTTCGGTCATTAGACTGAATTAGGGGGATGTCATCGTGACACTAAACTCACCCTAACCCTAACCCTAAAGAATACTAACTTTAATTTCAATCATGGCAACCTGACCACAATTCTGAAAGCAAATATAATGGCAATATTGACCCTAACCCTAAGCCCCGCCCCTTTCCGGGACCCCGCCTTCATTTTCTATAACAACTCGTGCCCTCACTCACTATTGCAAGCACAAAAAGCAGGTCAATTTTAGCAAGTCCCATTGCTGGGAATGCTCTTGGCCACGCCCACTTTTGTGATCCCGCCCCCAATTGCCTTAACTCGCCCACAGGGCGTCAAAGTATGGGGAGGAACAGGTATGGCCAATCCCATGCTGGGAGGACCCAAATAAATCCCTTCAGGGACTTGCAGAAGCCCAACTCCAATGGGAATACATATAAATGCAATAGCCATCTCTCTCATGGCATTCTATATACCCAGAATGCCTTGGGAGTTTTAACACCGTTTTTGGGCATTTTCACCACTTTTAATCCTTTTTAACCCCCTACAACCATATATTGGCGTGTTCGTCTAATCAAGGGCTTTCCGTTGACATACATATATCCCACCTATAAACCACTTTACAAAACAGTCGAACCAAAAACAAACAGAAATTTCCCATGATGCCGCTGGACTCCATATAATTATAGAATGCAACCATGAGTGAGAGTACTCTATCCCGGAGAGATCTAAAACATTTTTTAATGCCGACATTCCAGGGAATCGGGAAGATACCTTTTGAGGTAAGCTTCCTCACATGATTATTACTTATCATGTGACTTGATCCTGGGGTCGTGCGGTGTATGGGGCACAGGATCAAGCTTAGCACTCCAGGGGTTGTGCGTTGTATGGAACACTGGAGATGCTGATTCCCTCTACTTGATCCTGGGGTCGTGCGGTGTATGGGGCACAGGATCAAGCCTAGCACTCCAGGGGTTGTGCGTTGTATGGAACACTGGAGTTGCTCGTCCCGGCAAGTGTCCTTCCCGGAGGACGGCCGGACCGTCGCGGCTTGCTGCGGCCGGTCTGGTTCGTTCTCTTGGGGGACACCAGGGCACGGGGGGCCGTAACGACCTAGAGAGGCTTGCTTCTCTGGGGGGGCCCCTCAATCCCCTGAGATGAGACCATTTCTCAACCTTACTTGGGCAGGCCGGAGTAACCTCACGGTGTCAACAACCGGCCTGTTTACCGAACGGTTCTGGGTAAGGAGGTAAGTATGCGGCCCTCCTGCGTTCCACTCTGGAACAGCACGCAGGATGTGGTGGTCCAGGGCGTCAGGACCTTAAACGTGGCCCAGTCTTCTATGAGGGTTAGCCTCGCTCATGCACGGTCCATTTTGCACCTCACACGTCCAATCCAATCCGTCCTCTAAACTGTTGTTCCACTTCAGGGTTCCAGGGTTCCTGGAGAAATCCAGGTCCCCGTTACCTATGGCATTGGGATGGTGGCGGCTTGCTGCTGCCATTTCGGTTAGCCTCTAGGTGATAACCCTCACATTGGTGGTTCAACAATTGGGCTCCTTCAAATTGTCATCTCCCTCCAAATTTACATCCCCTAACCCAGCTTAGAGGGTTAGGCCGTGGATGCACTGGACAACCATTCCCTTTGTTTATTCAGATTATTAAAATTTTTACTAACTCACTCAGATAACGTTTTTCAAAGCTCGAGCTTTAGTATATTGTTTATTTTCTATATTAAATTTTACTCCCTGTAGTATCTCATTTTAATTCCAAAATTAGAAGGTCCTATTGAACAATTTTAAACAAAAACCAATTGGTCTTCGTGACACACACCAAGGCTTGATCAACCTTGGCTGGGCCTTCCTCGAGTAGGGTGTCTAGTGATAATGGCCGAAACACCCAATGATCCCGGGGTCCACTACTGATGATGTGTCTCAAATTTCTATTTTAGTTCAAATTTTACTTTAATTTTAGTTTTACATTTAATTATCCCTTTTAACTTACAATCTCTAAGATCAGAATTAAATCTATATTTCTGTTTCATTCGATTTTTAAGCCAAATTTTTAACGTTCCCATTAGCTTAACTAAGTTTTTATTCCCTCCCAAACATTTTACCTACAACCTCCTGCATTGGGGTTGTGGGACTCCCTACACCAAACTTTTTCGGTCATTAGACTGAATTAGGGGGATGTCATCGTGACACTAAACTCACCCTAACCCTAACCCTTTTTTTAAAATCAGCCTTAAATAAAATTATCTTCAAATCAAACTAAAAGACAGCTTTTATCCACAAGCTGTCAAATTACTGGACAATAATACTGCACGAAACCACATCTGTGACACTTTATTTCCTTATCACTGCTGCATGATGTGTACTTTTTTTTTGTACGCCATTAGTGTTTTTGTTTTTATCGTGATTTGAACGGTTCTTATCCTAAGCATTTCATCGCATTGTTTACTGCGTGTTAACCTGCATATGACAAATAAACCATATCAATGACATATCAGTGCTGTTTGTTTTGTGAGCAGTTTGTCATCTGTACTGCTGTTCCAAAATGCCGAACGTAAAAGTATTGCGTGGGGACGCAAAAAAAAAAAAAAACTTCCCCCATGTCCCTTCGCGGGCTCCGTACCTTTCCCCTCTACTGTGGCAAAGGCTCTTAAATCTTTAGCGCACATGCAGCAAATTTGCTGGTCAGATGAGACTTGACACATGTTGGTACTTTTGGTTTGATGAATGAAGAGATTCAGGGCTGATTTAATCCAGAATCTGTCTAACAAGTGTCCCTTAATCACTGGTGTCCTTGATTACGACTAAACACGTTTTACAAGCAGCAGACTGCGTGTTAAAACCGCTGCATTCAACTTTCCTGAAGTTCGGTAATATTTGCGACTTTCCTGTCAGCTCTATGAGTTTAATAGATAAGTCTTTATTTCTGACTTTACATTACAAATCCAGCGTCGACTCAAGTTTTTTTTTCTTAAAGTTTATAACAAAGTCTCAGTTGTACATTTCCAAAGACAATTGATCCTAGTTTATTTTCCCTCCTATTGGTTAGCTCTCACTCCCGTTCATTTTTTATCCTGTACCGTCCCAATCACGTGATCTTTACTGATGCTGTCTCCCGTCCCGCGGGAGAATCCCGTGACCCGTGGGACTCCTGAAAAAATGTCAGCCTCTACTTGAAAGGAGTGGTGTGCACGTCCCGGCAAGAGTTGTGGGGGTGTGGCCAAGAATAATCATGATATAATATAGTACTCGTCCAGTACTGATTTCCTCAGGTGCATTAGCACTGCAGAGAGAGCTATTTTGATATATAACAAAAACGTTATAAAAGGAACGTTATGACCTTGAGATTGAGTAGCCGGTGGACTAAGTCGAGGTAAGTTGAAATGCTTGAGGGGCAAAGATTTTAAGCGCCGTGTAATATTTGCCTGACAGTCAAAGAGAAACTGCAGTTAATAAGTGATTACACATGCATTCCTTTTTCGAGGATGACCCTTTGGAGAGTTGAAGCCTGAAACTGATATAACTGCAGTGTAAGAATAAAAAATGTTTGCACACATAAAAATTTTGAAATAGACTCGCTAGACCATCCATCTATTAATCAGCTCAGTGGACCCCGGGGCATGAAAAAAGATTAAAAAGTGTGGATGAAATGTGTGAATGAAGAGGCCTGGATCCGCAGAGTATGGCAGATAGATGAATGACTGAATTGCTGAATAACGTATGGACGGTGGTGTTTCACATTCATGTGAGCTGGATGTGATGACAGGCAGAAATCTGTATGATTGTGGCAATTAAGTTGCATGTGATGAGAGACTACAACTAATTGTTCTGATTTTGATAACCTTAATTGCTTTCTAGGTTTCATTTGCTATGTTAAAACAACAAATAAGCTTTTGTGTTGCACACCAGAAGTTTGTTTTTTTTAAATCAAAATATAGGAATAGCTGAGTTACTGGTTACTACTTGACTGCGCGGGCCTGTACACACGTGTCTTGCCTTCCACCAGTGTATGACGTAAAGATTGTGCTTACATGATGTCAACAGGGCTGGTACATAAAAAAGCAAAAGTCAGCCATTAATGGAAATTGAGATTTGCCTTCTTTTATTACCATTTACAGACAAAGAGCAGAGGCATATATTTAGTTCAGCGTACATCCACTATATAGCCAAAAGTATTGGATCCCACCACCACATCAATGAATTGTTGGGTTTCAATCAATTCCATGGCTGCAGGCGTGGACAAATTGACTGGACTCAACCTTATTGAACACCTTTGATGAGAAAACCAGAACTGCCCCTTTTGGTCTAATTTATCCCAAAGTATGAACACACTCCTAAACCTTGGAAGATGTTAACATAATAGCTATACATGCTACTGCTGGCAACAGGGGCTCCCAAAAAAAAACTCAACCTTATAGATTAAGAATAGGATGTCATCAAAATTCATGTAAAAGTAGACAGACAAATACTTTTGGCAACATAATGTATGTCCTCTGTGGAACACCATAGACCTGAAATTCTATTAACATAAATTTTTCACCGTCACAGAAACAAAACCAGAATTAGCTTTAAATCAAAGACTGAAAGGAAACAGAAGATACAGTTGGGGGACAGATTAAACTCCACCTGTTTACACAGAGACAAAGCAGAGTCACTTCAGTTTCTACAGCACATCATCTGGACCGCATGCAGGCAGACTTCAGGGTTTTAAAACATGGGCAATCCCCCTCACAGCGTGTCGTCCTTTCAAAGTGGAAACAAAATCAAAACTAAAACTTTCGTTGTTGGGTTTGAAGCAGGTTTTATTTAAGATTTCTGCTCTTTGAGAAAACCTCAGCACAACGATCCTCAGTGGAAGACGGTCTGTCTCCAGCGTTTGTCAGCGGTGAATGGCCACAGACAGTCGGCGATGGCGGTGGAGAATGCTCGAGGATCGACGCTCAGGTTCAGCAGCTCCAGACGGGAGCAGTTTAACTGGCTGTTGATCGGACGAGGAGCCGACCCAGCCGGCTGCTCTGTCAGCTGTTATGTAGAGCATTGGAGAGACACCATTAGATGCTACAGCAGAACCATCTAATACAACAGAACTACAATTATTACTACTTGAATTCATTTGCAGCTAAAAGGTAATAAGTGATTTGTGTACAATGTCAGGAAAACATGATGAGGTGCTTCCAAACACTTCACCAATTACTGTTCCAATAAAAAGGTCAGCTGACTCACAGGTATGAGGTGATTGGACGGCAGGTTGAAGGCCTGTGCTATAGCAGCAGCCATCTCATATTTGGTCATCTGCTCTTTACCCGAAAAATGGAAGATTCCTCGGATGGACGGATCCTGATGAGAAAGAAACATTTGATCTGTAATTAATCGGTTTTATGAATTTTGTCTCACCGAAACCTGGCTACAGCAGGAGGATCATGTTAGTATAAATGAGTGAACTTCTAATTATTCAAATTTTTACATTCCTCCAAATACTAGGCAAGGAAGAGGAGTAGGAACCATCTTTCAGTCTGGTTTACCGATTAATCCCAGGCCAGTTATATATTGCTTGTAGAAAGTCCAGCTTGCGTTTTGATACACATTTACCCGGGTAATTTCACTTTCCTGGAGCTTTACCTTCATGAGTAAATGGTACTGGTCTGGAGTAAGTCTTTCCAAATTTCCCTGGCATTCTTAAAGGGGTGGGGTGTATGCAGCGAGGCTTCGCGCCAGCAGCTGTAGTAGTGGTGGAGGTTAGGGTTAATTAATCGTTGTATGCCATTCATTTGTCACAAAAAGTAGTTTTAAGATGTGACAAAGTAGACCTTAAAACCTCATCTGTGCAGTCAGTTCATAAAGGAGCCTACTTTGAAATGTTTTTACCGAGTTTCCGGAGCAGCAGAGCCCCACTTACAGGCTGGTCTTACACCTAAGCTAAGCTGAGCTAACCAGGTGGTATAACCCACTAACTGCTGCCTGATCTCAGCCCGGCACTTTGGAATTTCCTGCTACCTGTTACCGGTTTGTGGCAGCTGAAAGTGAATATAAAGCATTTAGTAAGTATGTAGTAAATACCAGCAAGTACCGGAAAATAAAACGGAATATTTTGCTGGAAATTTAGGACATTTTAATTTAGGAAATAATTATAAACGTTTTCACCACTTTTCTGTAAACAAATATTTTAATGCAGTGCTGATGATCATAGCACCTTACATTTTCCATGTACATACATTTCTCTATAATTGTCTTTTCATGTAAACCTAAGTGGAATATGAACTCTTTATCGTTTTTTATAGTTTTATGCAGAGGGCTCTGCAGGGGGAGAGACCACAGTTCCAGGTTTGGATGCAGTTTCCCCCAAAGCTCCCAGTGGTCCTCTTCATCTTCATGTCCTGCCATCCTCTGCTCTATTCTCTACACATCTTGTACTTTATATAAATATTTGCTTATGATTATACGGCCAAGATATCAGTTCCCTGTACCTCTGGACTGATTGTCAGTTTTTTTTTATTCTAATAAATACATTTTTTTTACAAAAAGGGTTATCTGATACGAGTTTACCTAAAGATAAAAGAAAAATAAGTGTGTTCATCAGTGTTTAGTAGTTATTGTAAATGAATCATGCAGCTGTAAAGTAACAACTCTGGTTGTTAAAATTGATTGTAAAATAATGATTTAAATTTTTCTTGCCAATGGATCCAGAACTAAAACTGCTCATCTGTGGAGATGGCGCTGTAACTGCTGCACACAGCAATAATGAGAATCCTTTTTTATTTGGAAGACCTGGTTTTACTGGCTTGGTCCAGAGAGGAAGCGGCAGTGCAGACAATGGCAAGGGGTTGGTGCTGCGCCATCATGCATGATTCAGCAGCTGATTGGTTTCCTCCTCATCCTCCTGAGAAGTTGTTGAACTGCACTGCTCAGTTAGGCTGTTACATTTTGTAACCTTTGTCATCACTATAAACAGCAGCAGGTCTTTCATCTCAGCCTCCACCCTAAACAGAGATCATTTTCCTGGTTCCTGAATGGTGGAAAAAAAACGCTATTTGGGAGCGTAATTTACACGAACCAGGATGAGGGCCACACAGCAGGTGGGCATGGACAAACCTTTTCAGATAAATCCACTAGTGACAGCCTCAAAGGGCTTCAACTAACCCTAACCCAAACTGCAAAGCGTTAAAATGGCCTCAGTTTGTAGTTTTCTGTCATCCACCACATCCTTACTCTGAATGTTCTGATCAGACTTGGTGTTTTTTTGCAGCACTAGTGGCTTTTATTTTTGTTATTTTTCCAAAGTAGTTACACACAAAGTGTGATGGAGAGAGGGGAGAGACATGCAGCATAGGCCTCCGGGGTTGGGATTAAAACGAGGTCGCTTATTTGAGTCGCACCCATAAATTTTCAACTTTTATAAGATCTAATTATATATAACATGTAATAATGATATATTACAGTAAAAAGCCTTCAGTGTAGTTAAAGAGTAAAACAATTTATAAATAAATAAAAAATATAATTTATGACACCTTGTATTAAAATAAAAATGAGAGCTTCTCTGTAATATAACATTATTATAAATCTTCTGACCAAGATCTGTTCCTTACAAACTAACTGGTTGAGTAAAGTTAAGACTGCTGCCAGAGCCTAAAAAGTCAATAGTGACACCTGCTTAGGGTGTCTGTGACGAGGTTGGGATGATTATTGGGTCTCGGGTTCTAGCCAGGTGGAAGAGGTCCAGCTACGAGATGTATGGCTCACAGTGAGTATACCTGTATCTAATCATCTGTTTCTATCTAAAATTATTGAGAAAATAGTTGCTAATGAAGTGTGTAAACATTCCACAGTAATGAAGAGTTTCAGTCGGGTTTCAGAGCTCATCATAGCACTGAAACAGGTCTGGTGAAAGTCACTAATGATATTCTGTTTCTACAGTTGTTTTTTTTTGTAGGTTGGTAAATAGATCTAAATGTACAGGAACAAGAATAGACAGAGCTCTTAATTCCCACCTGTCTCGCTCTCTCAGCCAGCTTCCTGCAGACGGTGGCGACGTCTCGAGTGTCAGTGGGGAACCTCTGCAGGCAGTGGTCGAGCGGACAGCTCTCCTCAGTTGCCTCCTGAACCTTCAGCCATAGTGATGTCACGGCGCTCTCCATCACCGACTCCGCCTCCCCAAACAGGACAGGAACACGCAGGATCACCACATCTGAAACAGGTGTGCAGTGTCAGCCCAGTGTTCATGTACAACCAATCAAAGGCTAAGGCAGGTCAAGCAGTCACAGTGATCCACTTTATTCCAGTTTTACACAGTAACCCTTTCTGTACCCCCTGAGGGTAAAATATGACTTCAACGTTTTCTAAGGTTTGAAAGTCAGTGACATCTTCAATGATTCAGTTCTTATGGGTTAACGTCTCTCTAACAAAATGCTAGAGTACAATGAGGAGTGGACATTCACTCTGCTCTGCCCTTCTCATGACAGTTGTCTGGAGATTAAAGATGTAGAGCCTAAAGGAGCAGTGTCCATTACTGTTATTAAGGTGATACTGCTGGTATGCTAAGAGACCAGGAGCCTCATGTAAAAAAAAGAGTGCGCAGCCCTAATACTAAAAGTTTGCGGTAGGGAGAAATTCTGAAACTTGCGGCGCAAAAAAAAATTCAAATCTGACTGAAAATAAAACTTTTGTCGGCTTGAAACCCATTTAGTTCTACAATGTGTGTATCTAAACCAAACAGTGCCATCTAGCTGCTGTATTGAGCTCATTCATAGCTCAATGCTGATGATGCTCATTATAATGACGTAAATATGCCTCTCATTAGGAAGACTGCCACCACACACACTATATGAAGAATGTTAAATCTTTATAACCATTCAGGACGTCAAATAAAAAAATTTAAAAGCCATCGCGCACAGAGGTTTGTTTCCAACACAACTATTATTAGGCCCGAGCAGGAAAACTGCAAGGGCCTATTGTAATCGCTCGAATTCTTATTATTATTCCGTTTGGTCATTGCGGGGCAATATGGGGACTTTGCCAAGCCCCTAGATGCACACGTTTTTACCCAAAATTGTCCCCCAACGAAAATTCTTGATCCTTAATGTCGTCATCTGTGGGCGTGGCCTAACCACTTAGCCACGCACCCAAACGTGAGATAGCCCGAACCGTAAGTCGTACAGATCTGAAATTTGGGACAATGCTAGAGCACCTCAAAACAAGAAAAAAAGTCTCTTGGGGGTATGCCCTAAAATGCTCAGGAAGTCGGCCATTTTGGGTCAAAGGCCGATTTTTGCCCGTTTTTCACTTTTACTCACCTCGAACTTTAACAAACTCCTCCTAGGGATTTTGAGCTTTCGGGTTCATACAGGTCCTTCTCAAAATATTAGCATATTGTGATAAAGTTAATTATTTTCCATAATGTCATGATGAAAATTTTACATTCATATATTTTAGATTCATTGCACACTAACTGAAATATTTCAGGTCTTTTATTGTCTTAATACGGATGATTTTGGCATACAGTTCATGAAAACCCAAAATTCCCTTCTCACAAAATTAGCATATTTCATCCGACCCATAAAAGACAAGTGTTTTCAACACAAAAAACGTCAACCTTCAAATAATCATGTACAGTTATGCACTCAATACTTGGTCGGGAATCCTTTTGCAGAAATGACTGCTTCAATGCGGCGTGGCATGGAGGCAATCAGCCTGTGGCACTGCTGAGGTCTTATGGAGGCCCAGGATGCTTCGATAGCGGCCTTTAGCTCATCCAGAGTGTTGGGTCTTGAGTCTCTCAACGTTCTCTTCACAATATCCCACAGATTCTCTATGGGGTTCAGGTCAGGAGAGTTGGCAGGCCAATTGAGCACAGTGATACCATGGTCAGTAAACCATTCACCAGTGGTTTTGGCACTGTGAGCAGGTGCCAGGTCGTGCTGAAAAATGAAATCTTCATCTCCATAAAGCTTTTCAGTAGATGGAAGCATGAAGTGCTCCAAAATCTCCTGATAGCTAGCTGCATTGACCCTGCCCTTGATAAAACAAAGTGGACCAACACCAGCAGCTGACACGGCACCCCAGACCATCACTGACTGTGGGTACTTGACACTGGACTTCTGGCATTTTGGCATTTCCTTCTCCCCAGTCTTCCTCCAGACTCTGGCACCTTGATTTCCGAATGACATGCAAAATTTGCTTTCATCCGAAAAAAGTACTTTGGACCACTGAGCAACAGTCCAGTGCTGCTTCTCTGTAGCCCAGGTCAGGCTCTTCTGCCGCTGTTTCTGGTTCAAAAGTGGCTTGACCTGGGGAATGCGGCACCTGTAGCCCATTTCCTGCACACGCCTGTGCACGGTGGCTCTGGATGTTTCTACTCCAGACTCAGTCCACTGCTTCCGCAGGTCCCCCAAGGTCTGGAATTGGCCCTTCTCCACAATCTTCCTCAGGGTCTGGTCACCTCTTCTCGTGTGCAGCGTTTTCTGCCACACTTTTTCCTTCCCACAGACTTCCCACTGAGGTGCCTTGATACAGCACTCTGGGAACAGCCTATTCGTTCAGAAATGTCTTTCTGTGTCTTACCCTCTTGCTTGAGGGTGTCAATAGTGGCCTTCTGGACAGCAGTCAGGTCGGCAGTCTTACCCATGATTGGGGTTTTGAGTGATGAACCAGGCTGGGAGTTTTAAAGGCCTCAGGAATCTTTTGCAGGTGTTTCGAGTTAACTCGTTGATTCAGATGATTAGGTTCATAGCTCGTTTAGAGACCCTTTTAATGATATGCTAATTTTGTGAGATAGGAATTTTGGGTTTTCATGAGTTGTATGCCAAAATCATCCGTATTAAGACAAAAGACCTGAAATATTTCAGTTAGTGTGCAATGAATCTAAAATATATGAATGTTAAATTTTCATCATGACATTATGGAAAATAATGAACTTTATCACAATATGCTAATATTTTGAGAAGGACCTGTATATATGCTTCCAATAGGTCAAATTATTAGGCAGCATAGGATAAATTTTCACTGTTACGCTGATGATACTCAGCTTTACTTATCCATAAATCCTGATGAACCCAACCAGTTAGATAGACTACAAGCATGTCTTGAAGACATAAGAACTTGGATGACTTTAAATTTTTTGCTTCTAAATTTAGACAAGACAGAAGTTGTCATTGGACCGGAGTCTTTAACAAAGAAACTGCTTAGTCAATCACTTAACCCGGATGGCATTAAATTGACCTCCGGTAATAAAGTAAAAAACCTTGGTGTTAACTTTGACTAGGACATGTCAGTTAAATCCCATATTAAACAGGTTTCTAGGATTTCCTTCTTTCACCTCTGGAACATTGCCAAAATTAGAAATATCCTGTCCAGGAGTGACGCTAAAAACTAGTCCATGCATTTGTTAGTTCAAGTCCCTAGAAGTATAATGGGAGGCAGATCCTTTAGTTATCAGGCTCCTCTCCTGTGGAACCAGCTCCCAGTTTTAGTCCGTGAGGCAGACACCCTGTCTACATTTAAGGCTAGGCTTAAAACTTTCCTTTTTGATAAAGCTTATAGTTAGAGTGGCTTAGTTTATCCTGAGCTATCTCTGTAGTCATGCTGCTATAGGCTTAGGCTGCTGGAGGACATTATGACCACTTTCACTCTCTCTGCTACATTCTCACACTACTCTCCAATTTTGCATTATTTGCTGTTATTTCAGCTTTTAACCTTGTTCTCTCTTTTTTCCTAGAAGCTACACCTGGCCTAACTCTGTCTACCTGTGACACCTTTCTGGAGAGGGGCATCGTCCAAGCTTCTGCTGGCAACAATTTAATGCTCACCTTCTACAGATGATGAAACAGTGTAATTCATATCACTCATGTGAACAAACATGATGGCCGCCTTGGTGCTTCGCTCTCTCTTTGTGTATTTTGTGTGTTTATATGTTTTTGGAGCCACAGTACTGTGGTCTCGGACCACAATTCTGTGGTCTCATTCAGTAGAGAGGAACTTCTCAACATCAGAGTCCTCTCTTGGGATTTTTTCACCATCTTTCATTGATCCGAGGTTCACTGAGCTCCTGGCAAGCGGAGCTGCGGCACTCCATGGGATTCTGCGCGGATGGAGACGTCGGAGGGGAAAGCGCGCTGGTAAAGCTCCGCAAAAGAGAACTTCGCACACCACTGCCTTCAATCCACCTGGCAAATGTCCGCTCTCTAAGCAACAAGATGGGCGAGATGCTTCTTCTCACTGGTAAAAACACGGACCTCCGTGGATCAGCGGTTCTCTGCTTTACCAAGACATGGCTGAGTGAAAACATCCTGGACCGCGCATTGCTATTCCCGGACTTCCAGCTGTTCAGAGCGGATCGCAGCGCGGAGCTATTGGGGAAGAAGCGAGGAGGCAGAATCTGCTTTTATATAAATGAAGGTTGGTGCAGAGACGTAAAAGTGCTGGAAAAACATGTAGTCCTGATCTGGAGTCATTTTCCATAATCTGTAAACCGTTTTACTCACCGAGAGAGTTTTCCTCGTTTATAATAATTGGCTCATATTTTCCACCACATGGCTGCACTTCTGCTGCTGAAAAACATCTTGTTGAGCTGATTACAGACCTGGAGAAAAAATACACGGACTCTTTCATCATAATACTGGGAGATTTTAACAGAGCAAACCTCTCCAATGAACTCCCCAAATACAGACAGCATATTAAGTGTCCCACCAGAGATAAAAACACACGGGACCATTGTTACACAGCTTTAAAGGACTCATATCATGCTGTTACCAGGGCTGCTCTGGGTTTTTCAGATCATTATCTAATCCACCTCATCCCAACCTACAGACAGAAACTAAGAGCTTCCAAACCCAAGGTTCACACTGTTAAGAAGTGGACTGAGGAATCAAAGCAGATGCTACAGGCCTGCTTTGAATGTACAGACTGGACTGTTTTTGAAACCTCAGCCACTGACTTAAACCAACTAACTGATGTGGTGACATCATACATCAGTTTCTGTGAGGACATGTGTGTGCAGACCAAGACCATCTGCACCTTTGGGAACAACAAACCATGGTTTACTCCACACCTCAGGAATCTGTGCAGGGAAAAAGAAGAAGCTCACAGCAGTGGAGATTGGGCGCGGTACAGGCAGGCCAGGAACAAACTAACAAAGGAGATCAAAGCAGCTAAGAGAAGCTACAGTGAGAAGCTGAAGAACATCCTTTCTACTGGTGACATTTCAGCTGTATGGACTGGTCTGAGAAACCTGACTGCCTATAGGAGCCCCCCCACCCATCATGAACAGAGTCGTCTCCTGGCCAACCGTCTGAATGGCTTCTACTGCAGACATGACAAGAAGCCATTCACACCTCAAACCATCTCCTCTACATCCCATTCAGGAACAAATTCCTCCCATAAAGTAACCAACCCTCCACCTTCAGATCCTCTGCCTGCACTGAAGATCTCCGAGGAAGATGTAAACAGGCTCTTTCAGCGCATGAAAACAAAGAAAGCTGGAGGACCTGATAACGTCTCCCCATCATGCCTGAAATCCTGTGCAAATCAACTCGCTCCGATCTTCACCCGGATCTTCAACAAGTCACAGGAGAAGTGTGAAGTCCCCTCCTGCATTAAACGATCCACCATCATCCCAGTTCCTAAGAAACCCACCATCGTAGGATTAAATGACTACAGGCCTGTAGCCCTGACGTCTGTGGTCATAAAATCCTTTGAGCGGCTGGTGTTGAAGCACCTGAAAGACATCACAGGCCCCTGATGGACCCCCTGCAGTTTGCTTACCGAGCAAACAGGTCAGCAGATGATGCTGTTAACTTAGGTCTACACTTCATCCTGCAACACCTCGACCACCCAGGGACGTACGCCAGGATCCTGTTTGTAGACTTCAGCTCCACCTTCAACACCATCATACCTGACATCCTCCACCAGAAGCTCATCCAGCTCAACGTCCCAGCCTCCACCTGTCAGTGGGTCAACAGCTTCCTGACAGACAGACAGCAGCAGGTGAGACTGGGGAGCATCTTCTCCTGATCCAGATCAATAAGTACTGGTGCCCCCCAGGGGTGTGTTCTATCCCCACTCCTCTTCTCTCTGTACACAAATAATTGCACCTCATCGGACTCGTCCGTGAAACTCCTTAAGTTTGCAGATGACACCACTGTCATTGGACTGATCCAGGACGGTGATGAGTCTGCATACAGACAGCAGGTGGATCGGCTGGTCCACTGGTGTTGTCAGAACTACCTGGAACTCAACCCACTCAAGACTGTGGAAATGGTGGTGGACTTTCGGAGAACACCACCCCCATACACCCCCCCCCACCATCCTCAACAACACTGTATCGGCCGTGGACCACTTCAGGTTCTTAGGAACCACCATCTCTGAGGACCTGAGATGGTCTTCACACATAGACAATGTTCAGAAGAAGGTCCAGCAGAGACTGTACTTCCTGAGGCAACTCAAGAAGTTCAACCTTCCACAGGAGCTGCTGGTCATCTTCTCCACTGCCATCATTCAATCTGTCCTGTCTTCATTCATCTCAGTGTGGTTTGGATCATCCACAAAACAGGACAGGTCCAGGCTGCAACGAATAATCAGGAATGCAGAGAGAATAATCAGAGCTGACCTTCCCTCCATCCAGGACTTATACAGGTCAAGGGTCAAGAAAAGAGCTGCTAAAATCTCTGCAGACCCCACACACCCTGCACATAAACTGTTCAGAGTTTTACCTTCAGGTGGCGCTACAGAGCACTGTTCACTAAAACCAGCCGCTACAGAGACAGTTTCTTCCCCCAGGATGTTTCTCTGTTGAACATTCAATAGAGTACAAAACAACAGCATACAGATGTTGCAAATGCACCTTTTTATTTATATATGTATATATTCGTATATTGTATATATGAGTATATTCTGTAATGCAAAAATAAAAACCAGAGAGCATAGTGTACCGGCGTCAAATTCCTTATTTGTATGTATGAACTTGGCAATAAAGCTGATTCTGATTCACATAGCCCTGTCTTTCAGTGTTTAACCCTTTCTCTCTCCTAGACATGGCGATTGACTGAGCTTCTACTGTGACTAACTCTATGTTCTCTCTTTCAGAATCTAACCTTGAAAATTGGCTCAGAGTTTATCTGTTCTTTCTTTCTAGATGAAACAACTAAAGGAGCTACATCCATTAACATTTACTTTTCCTTCCCATAGAAAGTACTCCTGGATCAGTGCTTCTTTGTTCTCTTTGTGTTTCTGCTCTGTTCTCTCAAACCCCCAGTCGGTCGTGGCAGATGGCCGCTCACACTGAGCCTGGTTCTGGTTCTGCTGTAGTCTATCTAACTGGTTGGTTTCATCAGGATTTATGGATAAGTAAAGCTGAGTATCATCAGCGTAACACTGGAAATTAATCCAATGCTGCCTGATAATTTGACCTATTGGAAGCATATATATATATATATAGTAAAGAGAAGTGGCCCAAGCATTAAGAAGACAGTTTGAAAATGTCTGGTGGGGCTACATGGAGTAGTGAAGAGGTGCAGGCACACAGGTACATTTAAACACCAAAGTAGTAATAGAAACTCAGATGAGACGGGCTTTCTACTTCCAGCTTTTTTTCGTCTCGATCTGCACAATACTGCCCCCAAAACTGCATGACTTTGTTTAGTCCGAGCTAAAAATAAAAATCTCTATGTGAAAGCAAAGCGGGTCAACTGAAAATGTACATTTTCACACTTTTATCAATCCCTGGACTGGACCAGCAGTGTGAATGCGCCCTTGTCTGTTTATGTAAATAACGTTTTCTGAAGCCAGCTGCTCTTTTTCCTGCGGGCATGCTGCTGTGATTGGGAGAAACAGATCTCCGCCCACTACAACAGTGAAATCCAGAATGCAAATAAAACCTGTATTGTCAGACAAAAACAGCATTGCTATCAGATCACTTCATAGTGGGTATAGGTTAAATGACAATTTACAACAATTTTATAATGCTTAAGTTCTGAAACTGAATCAAGACTAGTTTTAACACATAAGAAGTTCATAATAGTCCACAGATTTTTAATAATTAAAGCCTGTGTCTTGTAGGAAGAATAACCACAGACACAGCAGCTACTGCTGCAGCATGTCTGCTTGATTTAAACTTAAAATCAGTAATTGATAAATAACCCTGGCCAGGTGTGACCACTTTATCCTGTATCTAAGAACAGGAACAGATTAAAGTGTCTTCTAAAATCCCCAGTCGGTCGTGGCAGACGGCCGCTCAACACTGAGCCTGGTTCTGGTTCTGCTGGAGGTTTCTTCCTGTTAAAAGGGAGTTTTTCCTCTCCACTGTCGCTACATGCATGCTCAGGTAATTCTCCTTTTTATCCAATTTGAATAAATAACTGAATCTGACTGAACTGTTCAATGATTAGGATTAATTTGAATGTATGAACCTGATTGTTGTGAAGAACCTTGAGACGACGTGTTGTGAATTGGCGCTATATAAATAAAACTGAATTGAAACTGAATTTGTTAGGATTTAATCTGCTGATCCGACACCGTTTTATTCTCAGTGAGAATGAAAGTGTCCCATAGATGATTCTCATGCATTTCAGGCTCCTCAGCCTCAGACCAATGAGCATTTCCATCTACAGGTGACAGAAACAGAGGAAGTTTTACAGTTTCCATCCGACTGAGGTTGTTTCCATCATTTTCTGAGGTGTGTTACGTTACTGAGGCTGAATGTGATTGAGTTTCATTGCTCTGGTTTAAACCATAAAAGCTCAAAGTCAAGAAGAAACATCAGGTTTGATGCTCCATGAATTAAATAAAACGGAATGAAGTCATATTTCAGTGTTTAGGGGAGGTTTAGTTCTGTGTGGTTTGTTATTGTCGATGGAAAAAGTTTGCGTTGATGTGTGAGGCGCCAGAAAAAAAAAATTATAATAATGATAATAAATAAAATAAAAATCATACAGAGGAGAACTAGTTCTCATCAAATTTGTAAGACTGCTGCCAAAATTACTAGCAATACGAACAAAAACAAGCAGGAAACTGGTTAAAAAAAAACTTGGTTGTACCCGTTTACAGCTGGTACAAAACCCGGCTGCGACACACACCAACAGTAGAGCCCACATTACCCCTGTCTTAAAAGCTCTTCACTGGCTCCCTGTGGCATATCATATAAATTATAAAATTCTGGTTTTGACATTCAGAGCGCAGCATGAGCAGGCTCCTCCCTACATCTGTGACTTGATCCAGCCAGCCTGTAGCCTGAGGTCCTCAGAGCAGAATCTACTGATGGTCCCTCGCTCATGCTTTAGGATCCGAGGAGACAGATCCTTCCAAGCTGTTGGACCAAGACTGTGGATTGAACTACCACACTACTTAAAAAGCAAATTAAGATGTTTGTTAATCAAGGATTTTAACCTCACCGGTGCCTGTGCTGATATGACCAACTGTTGTTAGGATGCATTTACTTTAGTTGGGGTATTTTTTAAATGTTGCTTTAAGTGTATTTTTACTGTGAAGCACTTTGTGAAGGCAGTCTGAGAAAGGTGCTATTCAAATAAAACTTAATTCAAAGTCTAGACAACGTTTGCCTGGATAGAGTTTACCTGGACAGTGCCTGAGTGTCTCTCTCTCGCCCTCCAGCTTGCTTCGGCCGTACATGTTGAGTGGGTTGGGACAGTCGTCCTCTCCGTATGGAGGGTTGCGACCATCAAACACATAGTCGGTGCTGATGTAGATGAGGAGGGCCCCGCAGACAGCTGCAGTTATATAGGTCACATGTTACATACATGACTTTGGTCATACTGACAGATAAACATGAGACTTAAATGTACTTCTGCAGAAAATTTCATTGTGTTTATATACAAAACAAGATTTAATGTCTGTTGTCGCCGTCTTCTGCTTATCCGGGAACTTATGCAGCCAGCAGTCTAAGCAGAGGTTCCCAGACACCTCCCCTAGCTCCCCGGAGGAGCCAGCCAAGAGACATAGTGCCTCCAGTGTTTCCTGGGCCATCGTCTGGGCCTCCTCCCAGTGGAAGGTGCCTGGAACATCTTGCAAGTGAGGCATCGAAACAGATCCACGAGCCACCTAAGCTGACTCCTCCTCGATGTGGCTACTCCAGGCCACCCTAGAATCAGTCTTCCTCCTCATTCCTTATGATCAGAAAGACTAAGGATTTCTTCTAATGCAGTTCAGAACCTGAAGAGGTTCAATAGCAAAAGCCTCGTTAACAGAACAATTCGAAGTCTTGATCCAGCCCCCCTTCTTTCCTGGAATCTGATAAAGTGATCAGGATCAGGTGTTTTCTGGGATTTTTGAAGGTCAGTCTTCTTTTTGTACTAGAGAGGCCCCATACTCATGGTGTAGAACCATAAATCTTCTGAGCAGGTTTTCAGGAAAACGACTCCTTGGGAATCCACATTTTCTGAACTCGATTCCTATGTCCTGTGGGTTAGACGAGTTTATCTTAGGCTTTTAACAGATTTATCATGATGGATGCTGGTAACAAAGAACATGCAGCTGTAATCCAAGATGGTTTTGGACCAGGCTAGGGAGGCCATGGAGAGCTAGAAAGGGTTAATGGAAATCCAAAATGGGGTTTCATTGAGAAGAATATGGTCAGAACCAAAAGTTGAGTCAAGCTGGAGTCAGACTAAGTCCAAAAAAAACATTGTTTACTGTGACTGTTCAGTGGAAAACTTTAAGATGTAATTAAAGCTTTGCTGTAACATGGTCAGAGCACCTAACAGCATCATGTGACCACTGACCTGCCTCTTTGGACACCGTGCTGGTGGCATGCACATTCAGACTGACCGCAGCATCAGCGTGTCGCTCCATGACATCTGGACGTCTTTCTGCTGCACAGTGAACAATCACATCGGGCTGAAACAAAAACAAAACTAATCAGTTATCCTGACAGCAGTGGTTGCCTTCCTCCATCTGAAACCTGAAGAGCTGTCAGGGTAAACCAGAACCTGGAACTGACAGGACTTTGTTCTGGACCACGAGGAGCTTTAAATCAACCTCAGTGTTTCAGCAAAACTGCCTGATGAACCAGGGATTGAGTCAATAGGTCAAATCTAGACTTAGATGTGGAATCAGTTCAAACTGTCCTCAAGGGCCAACTGGAAGTCTCTGGACATGATGGTGAATATCTTGCAGTGGGTCGTTTAAAATTGGAGTCTATAAACAGACCCACCAGGTAAGTCTCTCTGGCCTTCAGCAGAGCAATGATAGTGGAGCTCGAGACCGTCTTGACAGGCTTGTTGGACTACTGATGTCAGCAGATCCCTGAAGGAGACCTTATCCAGGTTCTGGATCTCTAACAGTGAGGCTTCTTCATTCGGTTTAGGGTTATTGGTATTATGTGTTTCTGCAGTTTTAAAAGCACTCTAGTAGTATCTTGTATTCTCTTCATCCTTCTTTCTCTATATTCTCTTCTCCTTCTCTCCCTTTTTCCTTTTCGCCCAACCTCTCTCCCTTTCTTGCCTCTTTTTTTCCCTTTTCATTTCCGTCTCTATTGCAATTGAAATAATTCCAAAGCAGTTTCTAAGAAAGTTTTTATATATATCAAGTGGAGCATTTTAACGTTAGCCATAACCCTAACCCTTGTGAAAGTAAATCTGTTGGGCTTCTTGTATTTTGCCAGACAGATTTTCCATCTGGCAACATCCTGGTTCTGTGTCCCAGCTCTCTGGGTGGGTTCTCACCTATAAAATACCAAGAACCGACGTCTCAGTAAATGGTAGGAATGCCTGTGTCTCAGTCCATGGATATGATTTTATCTGATTGGTTGTAGAACCTGACAGTGGTACCTTGTACTCCTGTAGCAGTCTCCTGACGGCATCCTCGTCAGTCAGGTCACACCTCAGGAAGCGCGGACGGGCTCTCCGGTATCCGGTCCCAGTCACCATCCAGCCGTTCCTCTGAAATTCTCTACAGACGGCTCGGCCCAGAAGACCCGTCGCTCCAGTAACCAGGACTTTTGGGCCCTGAACCAGGACCTCATCCTGAGGACAATCAGACAGTACAAGACAAGATGCCTTTCTTCACCACAGAGGACTTCAACAAACTTTTACAGAAATTGTCTGTTTTGGAGATGAAAATCCATGGACTAGAAGTGAATGTGGAGGTGAATATGAGGTACAACGATGATTCAACTCTGCCTGTGATCCCAAACAGTGACAGCCAGCTCAACAACTCAGCCGGCAATCAAAACACGGAGAATAAACCAACCAGCAGACCCCCCTGGCATGTTTTCAAAGATACTTTATTGATCCCCAAAAAATCAAGGTGGACGACTCACTGGAAGATCTCAGCAATTAAATAAATTAGAATGGCCAGAATTACAGAGAAATGCCCCCGTTTCCCCTGAGAAAAGGAGACTTTGACAGCAAGATGCTGTCACAACAACTGATAGGAGTGAGACAGCTGGAAATAATGGAGTTCTTCTCCAGAACAGATTTGCTCCACTACAGAATGAAAACCAGGAAAATTATCCATCTTCTGAGAACAATGAAAGGTTTGAGAACAACCTTCATTCTAAACAGTCTTCTCCTAAGCTGCCAGAGAAAAAGCGCCCCACCAGACCAAGAACCCTAATAGTGGGCAACACAGCTGTGGATGGGATTAAAAACTTCTGCAACAAGAAGAACACAGAAGTTCTGATTGGTACCAGTAACGTGGTCTCTGATATCTCAGAGAATATTCTGGCAATCACAGAAAAGCGCCCGTCTCTAGAAAACCTTATTATACACTGTGGAGCCATGGATGACATGGCTAAGAAAAAATCAGAAAGACTGAAGGAGGATTTCACTCGTTTTCTGAATATTGTTGGAGGTCTCAATATCAAGGTGTTTCTCAGCAGACACTTTGCTCCGATTTTCTGTGGAGATGAGGTTTTTTCCAGACTTCTGATGATAAATAAGTGGTTGAAAAAAACATGTGCTACCACACCTGTGAACTTCATCGACAACTTTAATATTTTTTGGGAAAAAAGACAACTCTTCAAGCAAGATGGTTTCTGTTTGAACAAGTCAGGAGCCAGACGTCCAACATCTAATCTCTTCTATTCAGTAAATAATCTGCCAGCAGCTTCAACCTTCAGCAGAGAACATGGAGCATCAACAACAATGATAACGCTGCCTCCAACAGCTCCAGCAGAAACAATCAGCCAGTTGGCTGAGAAAGAGAGGTCATCACTAAAGGTCTCCCCGTCGAAATCCACAGGAGAACTGGACCCCCCCGTTATACACCCTCACCCCAAACCCAGACCGCACAGAACTCTCCCATCTCCCCACTGAGCCGCTTTTTGCTTTACTGGATTCTGATAACATGAAAGTAGCTCTTAAGATCAGGACCCAAATGGCTCTGACATCTTCTCCATTCAACACCCCCCGTGGCCGAGGCCCTGCTACTAAACCAACATCTTCCAAATGCCGCAGACCTCCACCACCTCCTAATCTATCTCCTCCTAATCAGGACCTTCAAATCACTTCTCTGTGATACAGTCTAGGCCCCAGTGGTAACTCTATCAGAAATGAACATGTCCAGGAAAAACTTGGGCCCCTAATAGGAGATAGTTGTAAAATCTCTGTGCTTATATGTGACAGAAAGAACAAAGCTAAAAGGATAAGAGACAGTAATAAACAATCACCTACCACATGTGGTGTTCCCCAAGGGTCCATCTTAGGGCCCCTCCTATTCAATATCTACATGCTCCCCCTAACTCAGATTTTTATAAACAACAACATAAGTTATCATAACTATGCAAACGACACACAGCTATACGTTACGATGTCACCAGGTGACCATGAACCCATTCAAGCGCTGGGTAAATGCTTAGAAGAAATCAATGCATGGATGGGCCAAAATTTTCTTCAGTTGAATCAAAACAAAACTGAAGAAATAATCTTTGGACCAAAGGAAGAGCGTTTAAAAGTTAGCACACAGCTTCAGTTAATACAGCTAGAAACCACCAGTCAGGCTGGAAACCTGGGTGTAGTGATGGACTCAGACCTGAACCTTCAGAGGAACATAAAGACAGTAACAAGGTCGACCTTCTATCACCTAAAGAACATCTCCAGGATTAAAGGACTAATGTCTCAGCAGGACCTTGAAAAACTAATTCATGCGTTCATCTTTAGTAGAATTGACTGCAACGGTGTCTTCACAGGTCTGCCTAAAAAGTGGATCAGACAGCTGCAGTTGATCCAGAACGCTGCTGCCCGCATCCTCACTAGAACTAAGAAAGTGGACCACATCGGCCCGGTTCTAAAGTCCCTACACTGGCTCCCTGTAGCTCAGAGAATAGAGTTTAAAATACGTCTGTTAGTCTAGAAATCACTGAATGGCTTAGCACCAAAATACATTACAGACTTGTTGTCAGTGGATCAACCACCCAGACCTCTCAGGTCTTCTGGCTCAAATCTACTCTGCAGAACCAGAACCAAACTTGGAGAAGCAGCTTTTAGTTCTTATGCTCCAATAATCTGGGAGAAACTCCCAGAAAACTGTAAAGTTGCTTCAAATTCAATTCAATTCAGTTTATTTATATAGCGCCAATTCACAACACATGTCGTCTCAAGGTTCTTCACAACAGTCAGGTTCATACATTCCAATTAATCGTAACCATTGAACAGTTCAGTCAGATTCAGTTATTTATTCAAACTGGATAAAAAGTTTTTCTGTCTAAGGAAACCCAGCAGATTGCATCCAGTCAGTGACTTGCAGCATTCACTCCTCCTGGATGAGCATGTAGAGACAGTGGACAGTCACTGGCGTTGACTTTGCAGCAATCCCTCATACTAAGCATGCATGTAGCAACAGTGGAGAGGAAAAACTCCCTTTTAACAGGAAGAAACCTCCAGCAGAACCAGAACCAGGCTCAGTGTGACCGGCCATCTGCCACGACCGACTGGAGGTTTGAGAGAACAGAGCAGAGACACAAAAAGAACAAAGAAGCACTGATCCAGGAGTACTTTCTATGGGAAGGAAAAGTAAATGTTAATGGATGTAGCATAACTACACAGATAGTTTCAGTTCAGATTATTTAGTTAAACGGCGCTTATTTACAACAATGTCGTCTCAAGGAACCCCACAAAGGGTCCCACTGGTGGTCATTGTTATACTAAAACCACAAGGATCGGGATACCTCTCTCTGTCAGACTGACCATAACCATTGGAGAAGAGAAGGGGTCATACAGGTAGCAGAAATGGAGGGTGTGTTTGCACCTCAACCACAACTGAGCCGGTTTAGGCTAAACCTGACTCCCCTTTACTCAAACTAACAATCAAGATTAAAAGCTTTTTTGATTAGAGTGGCCTTTGACTGGACCATCTAAACCTTATTAGTTAAGTTTTTAGTCGAAATTTTCTCTCATTTTCTTATTGATCTTTTTTTTTTTCATCTTTTTAATTATTCATTTTTTTATTCTCTGATAATTTGTGCTACTGCAATATACTTTTCTTTTTCTTTTTTCATGTAAAAGAGTTAGAATTGTCTTGCTACTGAAATGTGCTATATGAATAAACTGGCCTTGCCTTAATGCCGTCTAATCAACTGACTGACTAAGCAGTTTCTCTGTCAAAGACTCTGGTCCAAAGACGACAACTTCTGTCTTGTCTGAAGTTAGAAGCAGAAAATTTAAAGTCATCCAAGTTTTCATATCTTCAAGACATGCTTGTAGTCTATCTAACTGGTTGGGTTCATCAGGATTTATGGATAAGTAAAGCTGAGTATCATCAGCGTAACACTGGAAATTAATCCAATGCTGCCTGATAATTTGACCTATTGGAAGCATATATATATATATATATATAGTAAAGAGAATTGGCCCAAGCATTAAGAAGACAGTTTGAAAATGTCTGGTGGGGCTACATGGAGTAGTGAAGAGGTGCAGGCACACAGGTACATTTAAACACCAAAGTAGTAATAGAAACTCAGATGAGACGGGCTTTCTACTTCCAGCTTTTTTTCGTCTCGATCTGCACAATACTGCCCCCAAAACTGCATGACTTTGTTTAGTCCGAGCTAAAAATAAAAATCTCTATGTGAAAGCAAAGCGGGTCAACTGAAAATGTACATTTTCTCACTTTTATCAATCCCTGGACTGGACCAGCAGTGTGAATGCGCCCTTGTCTGTTTATGTAAATAACGTTTTCTGAAGCCAGCTGCTCTTTTTCCTGCGGGCATGCTGCTGTGATTGGGAGAAACAGATCTCCGCCCACTACAACAGTGAAATCCAGAATGCAAATAAAACCTGTATTGTCAGACAAAAACAGCATTGCTATCAGATCACTTCATAGTGGGTATAGGTTAAATGACAATTTACAACAATTTTATAATGCTTAAGTTCTGAAACTGAATCAAGACTAGTTTTAACACATAAGAAGTTCATAATAGTCCACAGATTTTTAATAATTAAAGCCTGTGTCTTGTAGGAAGAATAACCACAGACACAGCAGCTACTGCTGCAGCATGTCTGCTTGATTTAAACTTAAAATCAGTAATTGATAAATAACCCTGGCCAGGTGTGACCACTTTATCCTGTATCTAAGAACAGGAACAGATTAAAGTGTCTTCTAAAATCCCCAGTCGGTCGTGGCAGACGGCCGCTCAACACTGAGCCTGGTTCTGGTTCTGCTGGAGGTTTCTTCCTGTTAAAAGGGAGTTTTTCCTCTCCACTGTCGCTACATGCATGCTCAGTATGAGGGATTGCTGCAAAGTCAACGCCAGTGACTGTCCACTGTCTCTACATGCTCATCCAGGAGGAGTGAATGCTGCAAGTCACTGACTGGATGTAATCTGCTGGGTTTCCTTAGAAAAACTTTCTAACTAGTTTGAATAATAAACTTGTTTGAAAACAAGTATCAACTGGAATGGATGTAGTTGACTTGAAATCTGTATACCTGGATTTCCTTGACTTTTTTGAAGTACCATGAGCTGATATTTATTGTGAATTGAAATCAACTAAATTGAAATAGTGAAAAATGTTCCAAATTAATCAGACAAAATCTCTCAATAAAAGTTTTGATGAAAGTGCTACTTTCTTTGTTGCCATGGAGATGCTGAAAGCAGAAGTCTGCTGTTCATTTACTAAAATATTAAGGTTGTCAGATTTTAATCAGTCCATCTGAACACAGAGTAAAACACTTGGATACTTAGCATGGGTGGCTGGGTTTACACAGTGCTCCTGTCTTGTCATTAAAAGTCAAAAGGATATAAGGTGCAGAGGAGGATGAACTAGGACATAGCTGGAGATATTTAACCAATCTTCTACCAAGAAGCTCCACCCTAAAAGCCCTATATCTCGTAGAAATATAGGACTTTTAGGATAGATTTCCACCTGCTTTCGATGATGTTATGGTCAAGGGCGTAATTTGCGGGGGGGTTAGGGGTGTTATGACCCCCCCCTTTAAAATCTGATCAAATCATTATGACCCCCCCAATAAATAACATCATTCCAATTTACAAATATATCCTGCATGAATAACTTCTTAATTTTATTTTATTTTTATTTGCCAGCAAAATAACATCATCATCTGGTAATGTAACCCTCCTCCTCCTCCTCCCAAAAACTTGGTACCACCCAACCCGCTTTCTCCACCAAGCATTCACTGTTTGCTCTACTTTTGATTCAGTCACTGGTGAGAGTGGTTGTTGTACTCTCAAGAAAGTGGACAGACAACGATTTTTTACTGTTGGTCGACAACAACAACTTGTAAAAAGAGGAAAATTCAAAATGAGCTAAATATATATGTATTGTTAAATTAGCTGATGATTTGTTTTCTATACCACACGCACACGCCTGTACACGCAGACACACTGAATGGTGGTGCATGTAGACTAGCTCCATAATACAGTGGGACCCAGGTTCTTTGTTAGATCTGTCACCTGGACCTCTGGGGCTGAAGCTCCAGATGTTTTCAGAACAATCCAGAATCTCATGAAAGAAGATATTTAGGAGTTCATGTCTGTTCAAAAGATTCATCAAATTGACGGACTTCATACTTTTATTTAAAAAACAATCCGATCTTTTTTTATTGTCTTCCATATAATCACTGCCTGGTCTACCTAACCTAAAAATGAACATAAGGGAAAAGAAGACAAAAACTGGTTATTTGCGCACATGTGGTACCGCGACTGCGCACCTATGAGCACAGGCACAATCGGACTGGCAATTTGTCCATTTTGGAGAAGTCCAGAACGGCTGTTCAGTCCAGAAGCGTCGGCCTGCCTCATTAATCACCCAAAAAGTTACAGTAAGCGCATCAAACAGGGCTACAACAGGGGAGACGCCTTATTTCAGAGCAGCCACGGAGCCAACCAGAGAGAGGGAGCCTGGTGGGTGTGTGCGCCCAGGAACATTTATTAATAACTGTAAAATTAGTACTAATAACCGGACAAAAGGTAAGAATCCAAGAAAGACCCAGGATGAGGCTCGGTGTTCTCCAACATATTTTTCTCTACAGGAAGTGTTTCATAGTAAAAGCTGAAATAATGGCTCAGTGGAGAACAACAAACTAAGTGGAAAGATGGCAGTAAAACAACAGCTTCATGAACATATTTTAATGAAATGTTGGGATAACTCACAGCATAATTAAAATAATAAATGTGTTTTAGGGTCTTACCATTTCATTAAAATCTAAGAAAATTAATTTTATACCAGTTTTCTTTTTAGAAATGTAAGAAATTATGACAATGGAGCCTCAGGATTTGGAGAGAGAGTGAGAGAATAAAATTTAAAGAAGTAATTTACATAAATGAGAAAATAAACATTTATTTGAGAGACAAACAGTTTCTCTGAATTTAAGAACAACTTTAGTTCGGAGAACTGAGCAGAAAGTTTTTTTTAAATATCACAAAATGTCTCATTATCTGCTTTAGCCAAATTAGTCAAATTATTGTGAAGCTTTTAGTTTGGTTCACAATAATTTGCATTCAATGAAAACCCAGCCAAGGCAGAGAGCTGCTACAACATGTCCTGTGTTACTTTAAGTTACTTATAAACTGGGTTGCTGTCTGTTGAAAATTTAATTATTTAATGCCTGGGCTAAAGACCCCAAAGGTTCTGACCCAAAAAATGCCTCTAATTTATAAGTTAATTTGTTCCACGATGGAGCTCTTAACTGGAATTATTCATATGGGGAATCCATTTTCCTCATTGAAATGAATTGAAATACAATTAATCCATTCCAGAGCCCCAGAAACACCACAATGCAGTGTTCATGTATTTGAAGGTGCTTTACAAATGTTAAATATTTGGTTCTGTGTCGGAAAAAAGATGAAGTAAAAGTCAGCCTGTTATTAACTGCTGTACTGATGTGGAACTGAAAAACTGCAGAGTAAATAGAAAGAAAACAGCAAAGTTAAGTAAATCAGAGCATTTAAATGAATTTCTAAAACAGGAATGCCAAATTTGGCTGACTCCTTTTGCAAAAGTAAATGATTCAAGAAATAAATAACTAGGCAGAAACTTAACAGCCCATTGCTAGACCCAAAGTTCCGCCCTTGGATTTGGTCCTGGTTCCTGCAGTCCAAATGCGGGACAGCGTCAAAGTACCCCAGCACCTGCTGTCTCATCTGTTTAGGTGTGAGTTTAGACCTGTTTCTATTACTTGTCAGCTTCTGCCCGTCCCAACCTGTTCCTATTTAAATCCACCTGCAGACTGTGAACCAGAAACCAGGTCTCCCCTGAGACACTCAGAGCTCCCACCTGTTGTCTACCTGTTCCCACCTGCAGACTCTGAACCACGCCCTCAGGCTTTCTCGCTGTTTTCACGGTTAAACGCTTACCTGGACAAGCAGCACGAGCCCGGAGATAAACACCAGCCGCTGTTCTGCGCGTGCGCAGCTCATCTCCGTCCACTAATCGGAATCGGTTCTGGTTTCGTTTCCTGATCTCTGGTTGTCTGAACACTCGCTACGCAAAACGCTCCTTCACTTCCGGTCTGATCACTTGATTGCCGTAAAGCAGGTCTCGATACCAGGCGTTAGCAGGCGGCTAACCGGAAGTGAACAGAATATAACCATCCGAACTCTAATCGGGGTCCATTATGTAGGACTCGAATACAGGACTTCTCAGTCTCAATGTTTCTGTCCGAACACAAACTGACAACTTACCTGCAGACCTGAGAACTGGAATCCAGGCATCTGACACGGATCGCCCACAAATCCACGGAACCCTGCAGAACAGAACAACACTGCAGCAGGGTCTTCTTCTTCTGTTGTTTATTTCTATTTTAGCAACTAACGAAATGACCTGTTACCGCCACCAAGGGGTTTGGAGGGTGAACTGTAACTCTACTAATAAATCAATAAAATGCGTCTATTGGTGGACTGTTTCAGGTAGTCAATTGAAGCCCAGATAATGCTTCAGTCTAAATACTTTGTATCTTTCAACAGGATCAATTCCTATTAGTTATTGGGTGCTGTGGTATTCTGTGACCAACTGTGGGACTCAGAGGGTGATCGACACCAACTTGCTGCAGGAAAGAAAGAGAGAGGCTGCAAGAGCAGAGAAGGGCAAACAAGCTTTAGTTAAAGAGGCAGAGAGAGCAGCAGGCTTGCCTGTCAGTCACCACCACAAATAGAAACCTGCACTTTGACATCACCTCTCTCTCCCTGTTTATCTGAAGCTCTTTTTTGACCAGTCTGTTTGAGCAGTCTGTCAGCCACACTCTCTCTCCTACAGAGTGTTGGTGTCGATTGACCCAGTATTGAACCCAGAGTCTCCAGAACTGGAATCACACTTTGTTATAGCCTAGCTGCTTTGGACGCTTAATATACCTTTTATCTGTACCTAAAACCAGATTCTGCTGAATCCCCATACCCAGTTAATCCTGCTCTGGTTCTGTGCTGAACACCAGAAATGATCTAAGGTAAATGTTGAACTAGTTTACAGATCTGATTGGTTGAATTACTTATGTTTATTTCTGTGATTTCTTTGAATTAAACATGAAACTAAGTTTGGAAAATATCTAGATTTAAGTTTCAGAACCTTTTTATTCCAGGGTTAGGGTTAGGTCAAAAAAGACACTCATTTTCTAATTAAAATATAAGACTTAAATTCTAGGGCTGCACGATGGTGCAGTTGGTAGCACTGTTGCCTTGCAGCAAGAAGGTCCTGGGTTTGATTCCCAGCCGGGGGTCTTTCTGCATGGAGTTTGCATGTTCTCCCCATGCATGCGTGGGTTCTCACCGGGTACTCCAGCTTCCTCCCACAGTCCAAAGACATGCCTGTTAGGTTAATCTAAAATTGCCCTTAGGTGTGTGAATGAGTGTGAGCATGGTTGTTTGTGTGTTGCCTGCTGGAGATAGGTCCCCCGCCACCCACTATGGAATAAGCGGTAGAAAATGACTGACTGACTTAAATTTGAAATCAATTCAACAAGTAAATCTAAAGACAGCATCACTGAATTACATGACTGTCTTCAGTCTTTAGACCTTGTGCTGACATATGGCACTGAGTGTAGAAATCGGTAAAGAACTATCATTATTTCTGAATAACCCTGTCCTGTCTGACCCTTTTTAAATAACCTTTGAGTTTAATTTAACCGAGTACTCCACACCTGAAAGAAAATTTCATTATAGTAGATCATTATCAGATGATGCTGTAACAACCTTTAAAGAATCTGTTCCACTTTCAATTTCCTGATTATCACAGAAAAACACAGTGGAGGGCAATAATTTTGTTTCTGCCCCTTCACAAATTGATTCTTTTGTTCATAGTGTTACTTCATCATTGCGTGATGCATTAGACAATGCAGCCCCCTTGAAAAAGAAGGTAATCATTAATGGGATGCTAGCTCCTTGGTTTAATTCAGAGCTGCGTACTTTAAAGCACAATGTTAGAAAATTGGAGAGAAAATGGCGCTCTACACACCTAGAGGATTCCTACTTAATCTGGAAAAATAGCCTACTGCTGTATAAAAAGACACTTCACCAAGCTAGAACAGCTTATTTCTCATCATTAATAGAAGAGAACAAGAACAATCCTTGGTTTCTCTTTAGTACAGTTGCTAAACTTACACAGAGTCATAGCTCTGTTCAGCCATCCATTCCCTTAGCTCTTAGCAGCCATGACTTTATGGGATTCTTCTTAAATAAAATTGATTCTATTAAAAATAGAATCATTGACAAACATGATTACTTCATCCTCAGTACGTGAGACAGCATTGGAGGTAACTGTAGAACCTGTCCAAAGCTACCGCACCCTGTTGGCGGTCAGACGCCTTGGAGCTCCACCGGTACTTGGACCCCGGTAACAGTCACCACTCTATCTAAAGACTCTTAAAGGAACGACTCTCAAACAGTTTCTAACTTTTAGCTCTTTTAATCTAAATTAAGGCAGAGGAATGATTACAGAGATCAGCGCTGAGGCTCCCGTCTCGGACCGTCTCCGTCTATTAGAGGATGACGAAAAGCCTCGATAGAAGGTCACATATAGTTTTATATCTGGTACTCCAATGCAATGGATGTTCCCTCCCTCAGTGATTATCAGTAGACTATGTGTCACCATTGTGGTGTCTATCTGTTAGGTTAAGTATGGACACCCGCTACTAAACAATCTAAGTGTGCTGTAGCTTTCTAACCAAACCAGTTATACCAGCTGCTCCACTATCAAACCCAGTGCCCCAGCTTCAGGTCATTTAGGACAATCCTTGGGCCATTTATCCTTGTACTGTGTGTCGAGGAGCATTCTTATCCTATTCTAACAAAAGGGAAACATTATAACTTATATTTTATTTCACTATGGTATAAATGGGAAAATCAGCTATGAGTCATATTAATAAAGGTTATTCCTAACAACCCCCCTGATGAGGTGTCATTTAAAGGCACCTCACTAATTTAGATCAGTTAACTCCCTAGGCACTGGGTAGTGGACCAGCTGCAACTGGGTACCCACCCCCCGAAACAGTCATTCAACCTTGTATGTGTGTGTTAAACCTATATATGACCAGGGAAACTCCTTCCAGCTGTCACGTGGTTCCTCCTCCGCCACGGAGGAACGCCATCTCTCCGGTAGACCCCTGGTTGTGTCTAAGCAACAGTTGATACACCTAGTGGAGACAAGTCTAACCCCATCAAACCTGTATGTGTTGATTTAGAGAAAAGAGAGAGAAAGGACAACAGCCTGAAGCACAGCAGAAAATCCTGTCTAACATCATGTGAATCAGTTAATGTAGACCCTAAGTGTTGATTGTCTTCGTCCATCTTTTCTGCCCCCTGAGCGACATCCATCCCTAAGCGTCTTTTGGCAGGTTCAGCTATTTGAAAAGGTTAGTCTTAAAATGGAATATAAAATCATATATTCATACCGGGCAGATTACGCCCAATTGTAGGTAATCATCAACTACTATTACTATTATTAAAGCAGGCCACATAGTGACTTAATCATATGGATCTTAGTCAAAAATATTTCATCATTATCAAAAACAATGTACCTGTTTAGCACAATTAGAAAACTTTTTACTTTAAAGCAGCCTCCATTTATTACTTAACACGTCCTAAAAATCAACCTATGGAGGTGAACACATAACTAAAAATAACCTGCGAGGTCCTATTAATACTTTCATTCATGACAGGTGCTTAACTAATTTCATTTAATCAATCTGTCATTAACTTATCTGGTACATCATTCATACCATTAAATCAAATATTCTGATTCCTATAATATCAACATTATTTATTAAGTCACAGAAATCACTGTAAAGGATATCGGGTCAGACGGCGGGCCCCCTTTTCACTTATGGGTTATCCTCTGTCAATCCAGTGAGCCTGATCACGGCCCCCTCTTTCTTACATCGTTGATTTGAGGGGCCCGACCCCTTAACTATTTGCATCTGACAGGCGGTTGTCACTCCTGGACCCCCTGAGTCCATGGTTGTAGTTATTCCCCTATAAGGATGAGCCTAAAGGGCGTCATCCTCTTGTATCAGTTTATCTTTGTCTATGTGTTGCAATTTATGTGATATCAACAGTTATGTTGTGTAAGCTGTAGCAGTGAGCGGTGCAGCAGATGAGCAACAGGGACAGATATATTTAATTAAGGCAGCAAAGAGATGATTAGAAAAGGCCACAGAATCATACATCCATAACAATCCACCTGTTGAGGTGGGAAAAACCCACTTCCCATCAATCCATGTATCTAGTGCATATGGACCTAAGCTAGAATATGGCAGTTCCTTCCGTCCGTCGTGTAACTCTGTCCCCCAAATGGAGTACCATCTCTCTGGCAACTGCCTGCAGCTCTCAGTGTGTGGACCCCCTCTGTTTCCCATAGAACAGACCTGTCATGTGTGTCTGAAATTTAAACGATTAAAACATCGCAAATAGATAATAATGCCCTGTTGAAAAATTTAAAACAACAAAAATAACAAAAACCTAGAAGCACAGCAGAAATGAGCAGCACAATGTGTATCAGTATATTGTAGACCCTGAAACGTAAACCCTGTTCAATTATCTATTGCAGTTGTCTGGTCCTCCTCATAGCACAGTGTCATAATTTCTCCAGCACTTTGGTTTGGTTCCATGAGATCCACATCATCACTTGTGCTTAAATACTCAGTGGACAACATCAGTGTGGGCTCTGGCACCACATCCATTTGATATTCTGGTAATCTCAAACCTCTGGTATCACTGGAACCAATCGCACGATCAATACACCTGAGGATGAGAGCTGGAATACACGTTGCACATCAGAATACACAACCTGCGATCACAACAGTCAATGACGTGAATAACCTCACCAGTAGGTTTCCCCATTTTCCAAACCACGTCTCAAACATGTTTGTGAATTGTTCATCGATTCCTGTATTTTAATTCAATGGACAGTGATTAATATCCTTTTAGGGCCTTCGTCAGAGATCCATCAGGTGCTGTAATTGTTGGGAATAAAAGAACAACAAGCCTCTCCAAAAACATCACAAAACCGTCTTCTTTTGCTAGGATTATATCCAAAGCTTTTCTAATTTGACAAGAAATAATTTCAACATCCTGTTTCCACAGCCTTCAGCTGTCTCTCCTGTTTTGCCTTGGTGTCATTTAAAAGATTAGAATTGGTTCTAACAGGAAGCAGTTTGTATTCTAGCAGACATATCAATTTCAAAAACACATTTTCTGAAAGGTTCCCCTTGATGAAGTAGGCCAATTGGTGTCAGGGCGTCCTGGAGGGAGAGGGAAACTAGGGCACAGCTTTCCTGTCCAGTCAATAGCAATTGTTATTAATTATTAAAGCAATTATTCCCAATAAATCAGTTCTGTTCAGCAGCAAGTAAACTTTCAAGGCCTTGTATCAAGTTAATTTACAATCTAAGTTACAAACATCATCATCTATAAATAAATAACTCAGAAGCAGATAAGAAGTTATAATTTCTATTCATGAAGTTATTCAAATTGATTAAATAGTTGAACACTCCTTTAAGCCTTCATGCAGTTTTATTCCACAATTTCCCACATTCACAGAACTTTTTTTTTATTTTTCATTATTTATACAGTTTTACTTTATGTTAGGTTAGGGTTAGTCAAAGGTTAGTCAACTCAGAGGCAAGAACGATACAGAGTCAGTTTTACGTGCAGCAAGGGTAGCTCACTTTGCAGTGCAGACTACAAAGTGTTGGCACCCCTCTCTCTTTATTTATACATGCTGGTTCACACACAGTTCAACAAACATTCAGGGTGTGTGTGTGTGTGTGTGCGTGGGGTCAGAAAGGTTAGGGTTCATGTGTCTTGATTTTAAACAGAGAGGGAGTGAGGACTTGGTAACAGCCCCTAGATGTTGCTGATAAAAGCATAACTCACTCGTCTGACCTATATCCCTTTCTGTGGCATGTAAGGAGGGAAAGGCACTTAGAGCAGACATGAGTGATAAACAATCCAAAAGTTCTCAAACAGTCTCTCCTTTTTTATCACGAATAAAGTCATGATTTGATACATGCAAAAGAAAACACTCTGTGTGAGCGAAAAACCCACGGACGGAAAGCAGATTATATTGTGGGAAAAATACTCAGAGTACAATAATAATATAATAAATCAAAGAAAACAAAATGTAATAAAAGTAAAAGAATTAAAACAAGCCTTGTTCATGTCATCATTGTACTTTTTCTCATTCCACTTAAATAGCAACTTCTTTCGATTTTCTGCTATAAAGTCATTTTATGAAGTACAATTATGAATACACTCAGGCATCAAAGATATTTTCATTTACAACATGTCATCATAGGAGTAGTGGTCTTTATTTTGTAGCTCGGTAAAATAAAACTTTTCTGTCATCATAGTCATCTGTCTTTGTGTTCAGTGCAGTGTCAACATTTACACACAGTATTTAAAGAGTATGTGGGTGTTATCTCAACTTAAAAGAGTTTGTGCTTTACGACCCTAAACCCTCCTCGGGTCAGAGGTAACAAAGTTCTCTATGAACAGACCATCTGCTCTTCCTGAGACATCACCCAAAAGGAATGGGTTTTAACCATTAAACATCTGATCCTGGTTTTTACAGCTTCCTCCTCTAATACAGATGTTATAAAAGCAGAGAGGTAACCTAAAGGTCATACACTTTAGAACTCCTTAGAGCACTTAATAAAAGGATTTCCATTACAACTCCTTTCTTCTGATTACAAGATAATCACAACTAAAGGAAAATTCTTCAAAACCAACACCCCTCTCAGCTAACAGATAATCCAAAGCCATTCTAGTTTGCAAACTCATTGTTCTAAGAGCTTGCTGCTTCTCGATCAAAACAGTGAAACCTTCCTCTCTAATAATGGGCTGATTGAATTATAAGTTGTGAAGTGAGCTAGATAACATACTCCAGACCAATTAGCAGGCAGATTCAGATATAATCTATTTCCACACATCCAAACCATGTTCGTAGGACACGAGTTCCCATCTCTACTAGGAAAAGTAACAAGAACCCTGGTTAATTTACCTGCCTGGTCATACAACTTACTTCCATTCGGTACGGCTGTAAGATTAAAAGTTAACACAAAGGGATCTGGGACCAAAGATCCTGAAATGGTATAAGCAGCAGTTCTGATAGGACATGACTCAAATTTATGTCTGTTGGTTAAAGCACATGAAACAGATATAATAGTTTTGCAACCTTCTGTCTTTCCAAGGAAATAAGGTGTGTTTTCCTCCTGTTCAATACAAATATCTGTACCTTTATCTGGATATCTTATGGATTGTTAGGAACATATGGACTAATCAGATCTCTGATGTATGATGGAGCTAGATCATTAAGGGCTTTATATGTGAGGAGGAGAATTTTAAATTCTATTCTGGATTTAACAGGGACCCAATGAAGGGAAGCTAAAATAGGAGAAATATGATCTCTCTTTTTAATTTTCATCAAAACTCTTGCTGCAGCATTTTGAATCAGCTGAAGGCTTTTAACTGCATTTTGTGGAAATCCTGATAGTAAAGAATTACAATAGTCCAGCCTTGAAGTAACAAATGCATGGACTAGTTTTTCAGCGTCACTCCTGGATAGGTTATTTCTAATTTTGGCAATGTTCTGGAGGTGAAAGAAGGAAATCCTAGAAACCTGTTTAATATGGGATTTAAATGACATGTCGTGGTCAAAAATAACACCAAGGTTTTTAACTTTATTATCAGAGGTCAATTTAATGCCATCCAGGTTAAGTGATTGACTAAGCAGTTTCTTTTTTTAAAGACTCCGGTCCAAAGACAACAACTTCTGTTTTGTCTGAATTTAGAAGTAAAACATTTAAAGAACCACCACCTTAACGTGGTGGAGGGGTTTGAGTGCTCAAATGATCCTAGAGGCTATGTTGTCTGGGGCCTAAATGCCCCTGGTAGGGTCTCCCATGGTAAACAGGCTCTAGGTGATGGGAGCCGGGGTCCCATCACCGGGGTCCCACCCTGGAGCCAGGCCTGGGGTCGGGACTCGTCGGAGAGCGCCTGGTGGCTGGGTTGCTCCTCGCGGGACCCAGCCGGGCCAAGCCCGAATGAGAGACGCGAGGCCATCCCCCAGTGGGCCCACCACCTGCAGGGGGAACCATGAGGGACCGGTGCAAAGAGGATTGGGTGGCGGACGAAGGTGGAGACCTCAGCGGCCCGATCCCCGGATGCTTAGGCTGGCTCTAGGGACGTGGAATGTCACCTCGCTGGGGGGGAAGGAGCCTGAGCTTGTGCGGGAGGTCGAGAGATATCGACTAGAAATAGTCGGGCTCGCCTCCACGCACAGCGTGGGCTCTGGAACCCATCTCCTTGAGAGGGGTTGGACTCTCTTCTACTCTGGAGTGGCCCACGGGGAGAGGGGGCGGGCTGGTGTGGGTTTGCTTGTTGCCCCCCAGCTCAGCCGTCTCGTGTTGGGGTTTACCCCAGTGGATGAGAGGGTCGTATCCCTGCGCCTTCGGGTTGGGGAGAGGTCTCTGACTATCATTTCAGCCTACGGGCCGAGTGGTAGTGCAGAGTACCCGGCCTTCTTGGCGTCCCTGTCGGGGGTGCTGGATAGTGCCCCTCCCGGGGACTCCATTATTCTGCTGGGGGACTTCAACGCCCACGTGGGGAACGACAGTGACACTTGGAGAGGCGTGATCGGGAGGAATGGCCTCCCCGATCTGAATCCGAGTGGTGTTTTGTTATTGGACTTCTGTGCTAGTCACGGATTGTCCATAATGAACACCATGTTCAAACATAAGGGTGTCCATCAGTGGACTTGGCACCAGGACACCCTAGGCAGGAGGTTGATGATCAACTTTGTTGTCGTATCATCAGACCTTCGGCCGCATGTTTTGGACACTCGGGTGAAGAGAGGGGCTGAGCTGTCCACTGATCATCACCTGGTGGTGAGTTGGATCCGCTGGAGGAGGAGAAAGCCGGACAGACTTGGCAGGCCCAAGCGCATAGTGAGGGTCTGCTGGGAACGCCTGGCAGAGCCCTCGGCCAGGGATGTATTCAACTCCCACCTCCGGGAGAGCTTCGACCAGATCCCGGGGGATGTTGGAGACATAGAGTCCGAGTGGACCATGTTCTCCGCATCTATTGTCGATGCTGCTGCCCGTAGCTGTGGCCGTAAGGTCTGCGGTGCCTGTCGCGGTGGCAATCCCAGAACCCGGTGGTGGACACCGGCAGTAAGGAATGCTGTTAAGCTGAAGAAGGAGTCCTATCGGCTGTGGTTGGCTTGTGGGACTCCTGAGGCGGCTGACGGGTACCGTGAGGCCAAGCGTGCTGTGGCCCGGGCTGTGGCAGAGGGAAAAACTAGGGCCTGGGAGGAGTTCGGTGAGGCCATGGAGAAGGACTACCGGTTGGCCTCAAAGCGATTCTGGCAAACCGTCCGTCGCCTCAGGAAGGGGAAGCAGTGCTTCGCCAACATTGTTTATAGTGGGGGCGGGAGACTGCTGACCTCGACTGAGGACATTATCGGGCGGTGGAAGGAGTACTTCGAGGATCTCCTCAATCCTGCCATCACGCATTCCGTGGTGGAAACAGAGGCTGGGGACTCGGGGTTGGACTCTTTCATCACCCAGGCTGAAGTCACCGAGGTGGTTAAAAAGCTCCGCGGTGGCAAGGCTTCGGGGGTGGATGAGATCCGCCCTGAGTACCTCAAGTCTCTGGATGTTGTAGGGCTGTCATGGTTGACACGTCTCTTCAACATTGCGTGGCGGTCGGGGACATTGCCTCTGGACTGGCAGACTGGGGTGGTGGTGACCGTAGGGTGTGTTCCAACTACAGGGGGATCACACTCCTCAGCCTCCCTGGTAAGGCTTACGCCAGGGTATTGGAGAGGAGAGTCCGACCAATAGTCAAACCTCGGCTTCAGGAGGAGCAGTGTGGTTTTCGTCCCGGCCGTGGAACGCTGGACCAGCTCTATACCCTCTACAGGGTGCTCGAGGGTTCATGGGAGTTTGCCCAACCGGTTCACATGTGTTTTGTGGACCTGGAGAAGGCATTCGACTGTGTCCCTCGTGATGCCCTGTGGGGGGTGCTCCAGGAGTATGGAATCGGGGGCCCTTTATTAGGGGCCATCCGGTCCCTGTACGAGCGGAGCAGGAGTTTGGTCCGCATTGCCGGCACTAAGTCGGACCTGTTCCCAGTGCATGTTGGACTCCGGCAGGGCTGCCCTTTGTCACCGGTCCTGTTCATAACTTTTATGGACAGGATTTCTAGACGCAGCCAAGGGCCGGAGGGGGTCTGGTTTGGGGACCAGTGGATTTTGTCTCTTCTTTTTGCAGATGACGTGGTCCTGCTGGCCCCCTCTAGCCAAGACCTACCGCATGCGCTGTGGCAGTTCGCAGCCTGTGTGAAGCGGCTGGGATGAGGATCAGCTCCTCCAAGTCCGAGGCCATGGTACTCGACCGGAAAAGGGTGGCTTGTCCTCTTCAGGTTGGAGGGGAGTTCCTGCCTCAAGTGGAGGAGTTTAAGTATCTCGGGGTCTTGTTCACGAGTGAGGGAAGAATGGAGCGGGAGATCGACAGACGGATCGGTGCGGCTGCCACAGTAATGGGGGCGCTGTGCCGGTCCGTTGTGGTGAAGAGAGAGCTGAAAGCAAAGCTCTTAATTTACTGGTTGGTCTACGTTCCTACCCTCACCTATGGCCATGAACTTTGGGTCATGACCGAAAGAACGAGATCCCGGATACAAGCGGCTGAAATGAGCTTCCTCCGTAGGGTGGCCGGGCACTCCCTTAGAGATAGGGTGAGGAGCTCGGCCATCCGGGAGGGGCTCGGAGTAGAGCCGCTGCTCCTCCACATCGAGAGGAGCCAGTTGAGGTGGCTCGGGCATCTATACCGGATGCCTCCTGGACGCCTTCCTCGGGAGGTGTTCCAGGCACGTCCCACCGGGAGGAGGCCCAGGGGACGGCCCAGGACACGCTGGAGGGACTATGTCTCTCAGCTGGCCTGGGAACGCCTTGGGCTCCCCCTGGAGGAACTGGAGGAGGTGTCTGGAGAGAGGGACGTCTGGGCGTCTCTGTTGAGTCTGCTGCCCCCGCGACCCGGTCCCGGATAAGCGGAAGACGACGAGACGAGACATTTAAAGTCATCCAAATTTTTATATCTTGAAGACATGCTTGTAGTCTATCTAACTGGTTGAGCTCATCAGGATTTATGGATAAGTAAAGCTGAGTATCATCAGCGTAACAGTGAAAATTTATTCCATGCTGCCTGATAATTTGACCTATTGGAAGCATATATATAGTAAAGAGAATTGGCCCAAGTACTGAACCCTGTGGTACTCCACAATTAACCCTGGAGTTTAAAGATGATTTATCATTTACATGAACAAACTGGAATCTTAATATTAAGAAGGTTTTTATTTTTCCAGTTCATGAGGATAGTTTTCTTAGCGATGCATAAGGCAGTGAAAACCATGTGAACTGAATTTGTCTCTATGATGACATCATCTAAGTTGCCCAACAAGCAAACTGAAGGGGAAGGTGAAAGATGAAAGTTAGGCAGATCTAGTCCTCCTTTATCTTTGGTCTTTTGTAGTGTTTTCAGGCTAATATGCGGGGGCTTATCTTTCCAGAAAAATTTAGTGATAGAGGAGTCCAGAGATCTAAACCAGTCAGATGACGGTTTATTCGGAATCATTGAGAATAAGTTATTGATTTTTGACAATACCATCATTTTTATTGAAGCAACCCTGCCCATGAATGATATGGGTAGAGATTTCCATCTAGCGAGATCATCTTCCACTTTTTTTAAGAGTGGGATGTGGTTTAGTTTTGTTAAATCTGCCAATCTAGGAGACACATTAATGCCCAAGTATGTAATATTCCCTGACTGTAGTTGTATATTAGGAAAATTGTTGAAAGAACAATTAATTGGAAGAACTGTCGATTTTAACCATTTTATAGAATAGTCTGAAATTCTTGAGAAAGAATTTATCAATCCAATCACCTGAGCGACAGAGGTTTGCGAATGCTGGAGAAAGAGTAATACATCATCTGCATAAAGACATATTTTGTGTTCAATATTCCTGCATTTTATGCCTTTAATATCTGTAGTTTGTCTGATTGCTGCTGCTAGTGGTTCAATAAAAATAGCAAATAATGAGGTCGAAAGTGAAGTGGGCATTCCTGCCTGGTGCCCCCCTGAAGACAGAAGCGGGAAGATGTTTGGTTATTTGTTCTGATACATGCCGCTGGGGAACTGTATAATATTTTTATCCAGTTTATGAAAGAGCTTCCAAAACCACATTTAGTCAAGGTTTCAAACAAGAATTTCCAGTTAACTCTAACAAACGCTTTTTCTGCATCAAGAGATAATATATTGGTTTCAATATTTTCACTGTAGGAATAATCTATTAAATTAAGTAATCTACGTGAATTAGTGGATGAATGCCTACCTTTAATAAATCCAGTTTGGTCAGGATGTATTATGAGAGGAGTAACCTTTTCTAGTCTTTTTGCGAGGGCTTTACAGATTATTTTGAGATCGACGTTAATAAGGGATATGGGTCGGTAGCTGGTAGGGAGTACTGGGTCTTTTCCTGGTTTTAACAAGAGAGTGATGTTGGCAGAATTTATATTTGGCGGAAGTCTGCCATTTGTTTCGGTTTCCTGCACCATTCTTTGGAATATTGGGGCCAAAATATTCCAGAATTCTTTGTAAAACTCTGTTGGGAATCCATCTGGGCCTGGAGCCTTTTTATTGGGCATGCTTGTGAGAGCTTCTTGGATTTCAGCTGAAGTCAGTGGTACATCCAGGGCCATCGCTTGATTACCTGATAGTTTAGGAATTGTTACCTTATCCAGAAATTGATCAATGTCGTTATCTGACGGGTCTATCTGTGGTGAGTATAAAGCTTGGTAGAAATCTCTGAAAGTGCTGTTTCTTCTTTCAGGATCATAAACTGTATTCCCTGTCGAGTCTTTTACAGCAAATATTGTTGTTCTTTATTTATTTTTAGTTGGTTAGCTAAAAAGCTACCTGATTTATTGCCATTTACATTACAAAGAATTGGGTTTTTTTTGTCGATGATTTCATTAAATTCTAGTTTCGCTTTACGTAGTTTGCCCAACTTTTCCTCTTCCTGGGAAGCATCTAACAGTTTAATAGTTTCTTCTAATTCCTGAATACGTTTGTTTTCTTTTTTTTCTTATGTGATGAGAATGAGATTATTTTACCTCTCATCACTGCTTTCCCAGCCTCCCAGGAAACAGATGTTTATGTCCCCGGGATGTCATTAAATTCCAAATATGAAGTCCACTCTTTTTTAAAATATTTAATAAATTCTTCATCCTTAAGCAATGATGTATTAAACTTCCAGTTTTTGCTTTGTGGGTTTTCTTTCTTATTTACTAGTTAAGGAAACAGGTGCATAATCGCTGACAGCTATAGGGTGTATCTCAGCGTCTGAAATGTCAGTCAACAATGAGCTGCTGACTAAGAAATAATCCAGACAAGAGTAAGATTGATGGACATGTGAGAAGAATGTATATTCTCTGTGATTAGGGTGAAGAGATCGCCATGCATCGCAAAGTCCATAATCACTCATGTACTGTCTAACAATATTTATTGATTGCCAACTGCGCTGAGTCCCTGTTGTACTCCGCCTGTCTATTTCTTCATTTAGACCAAAGTTGAGATCGCCCTGAAGAAGAAGTGAGCAGTCCAAGTGTTTAGACAGTGCAGAAAAAAAAGAATGGAAAAATGGGGGGTCATCAACATTTGGGGCAGATATACTGACAATACATATCTTTTGGTTATGTATAGATATTTTTATTATTATAAATCTACCCTCTGGATCTGTAACTGTGTCTAATACTGTAATGTTAAAATTTTTGTGAATTAAGATTGCTACTCCCCTTTGCCTAGAATTATAGCAGGCGGAAAACAGATTAGGAAACTCAGGTGATTTAAGATCATTTGCAGCTGTGGCAGATTTATGAATTTCTTGTAATAAGACAACGTCTGCCTGTAGTCTTTTAAGCTGATTAAAAATGTTTTACTTTTTCTCTCTGGTGGCGGCTCCATGCACATTCCATGTGAGAAACCTTAGTGTGCCCATAGTTGTGCGTGTATCGCTAACATTGTACAGCGCATGTCACCACAGAAACAGATAGACCCAAATGAAATCATAGTCAGTGCTTGGGGTTGGGTGAGGGTTAGGGTTAGCTTGAAATTCCCTGTGGAGAACTTCCACCAAGGCGAGACGGGCATCCAGGCTGGTTAGCTTCTTATCGATAGAGTCCAGGACATCAGCATAGCTTTTCTCTGGAGAGATAGTGGAGGTGCTGGCCGAGCACTCTGAACGGGTGCCTTTTGATGTTGGTGTGGCCATGGGTGGAGATTTTTGTGGCTTGCCCATTACAATGTTATCAAAACATACGTCCACGTAGCTCTTCAGGCTGTCCAAGGTTTCCTCGTCCAGTTTGTTTTATTGGAAAAATATGAGACAGTGGTTAGTATTTTACACGTTTCTATGTTCGGCTTGAATTTATTGGCTTTGTTTTACCTGAGTTCTGTCGTGTTTGTTTACCAATATACCGCCATATTACTTACGCACAACTCTCGCGAGATCTCAGCCGCTCATCTCTCCTTGTTATGATTCTGGCACGTCTGCTCTACCCTGTCTCCCTGGCTGCAATCAGCTGATGAGATGCACCTGGTGGCTGCTGCAGTGTAGTGCAATCTGTGGCATGCCAAGCACCTGTGTCTTCCCTGATATATACTGACTCTGACAGGCAGACGGTGCCAGATTTTTGAAAGCCATCGTGTGAGTAGATATCCAGCGTTCCTTCCTGTCTGATCATTGTTCTTGACCTTGCCTTGCTTTTTGGATTTATGCCTCTGCCTGCCCCTTGCCTGACGCCTCTTGTTCACGCCTCCTGTCCTTGGATTATTGAGCCAGCCTAGTCCTCGGATTATTCAGCCTGGAGTCACTTCTTACCTGTGCTGTGGAGATCACCGCCTGCTGCCCACTGAGGTTTCCCCTCTGGGTTTCAAGTTCCACTCAAGACAAAAGCAGGTTAGTGGCTTTTCTGATCCCTGCAAAATCTGGAGAGACTACAAGTCACTAATCCCTCTTTCTGCCTCAGTGATTCCTGGAAGCTGTGAGGAGTGTTACCTGTGTGACGTTTTGCTGTGGCTGAATAAACCTTTTAAACTTTCAGTACTGTGTCTGGCTGAATCTTGGGTCTGCCTTTTTCTGATTCATAGCAGAAAAATCTGGCCAAAAATTGACTCATCGCCAGCACAACAGTGGCGTACCCACGCTGATGAGACCCTTTCCTGGTTGGGTTCCGGCATGGAGGAAATAATTTCCATATTATGTTCTGGCAATCTTGTCTCCGAGCCGCCACCGTCACAAAGAAACCACGCCCAAGTGACACGGACAACAGCAGAGGTAAGGGAGGCACGCTTCTCTCTGCCTGAGATGTTCAGGGGAGACTCAGACCAATGTCGAGCTTTTCTAACTCAGTGTGAAATTCATTTTGAGCTTCAGCCGTCATCCTTTCCCACTGAATGTTCCTAGGTGGCTTTTGTTATATCTCTGCTGGCAGGAAAGACAAAACAGTGGGGAACTGCTGAATGGCAAAACAGGTCTACATCTTGTAACTTCTATAAAACTTTTTCTAAGGAACTCATTCGAGTTTTTGACTCGGTCATTCCAAGTCGTGAGGCCGCTAGAGGATTATTGTCCCTCAAACAGGGTAATCAGCCTGTCTCATCCTATATAATTGACTTTCATTTGTTGGCCGCAGAGAGCCGTTGGAATGAGGCAGCACAAATGGATGCATTCATGAAAGGACTAAACGCAGACATCAAGGATGAGTTAGAGACTCGTGACTACCCCTCTTCCCTGAAACAACTCGAGGATCTGGCTGCTCGCATTGATATTCGGCTGGCAGAGAGAAGGAGGGAGAAGCGACATGAGGAGGGTCGCTCATCAATAACTCAGGGTTCTGCACACCGGCATGAGAGAAGGAGCCGGTCACCTCTCACTGTAGAAAATGAGAATTGTGAGCCCATGCAGCTGGGCAGAACCAAGATTACCCCTGAGGAGAAAGATCGTCCTCTATAGTTTAGCTTTAAATATTGTTTACTTTTATTCTAGTCCTCGTTTCCTCTGCTTCATTCTTAGTTTTATTCCATTAGTGTTGGTTTGAGTTTTACTTTTGTAGTCGGGGTTTCCTTATGGTTTCTGTTTTACTAAGTTCTTGTGTTCCCTCCAGTTTCTCAGTTTCCTTCAGTTCATGTTTATCCTTGAGTCTTACGCTTTATTTTTATCTTGGTTTATAGTTTCATTTAGGTCTGCTTACTTTCCTGTCTTTAGTCCCTTTCCTCATGCTTTGGTTTCATTAGGTTCACCTGCTCCCTCTGCCTCCCTGCCTCCTTGTCTCACCTGTTCTTAGTTCCTTTGATTACCTGCCTTTGTTCTCCCTCTGTATATTAGTTGGTTTTGTTTCATTGCCCTTTGCTGGTTCCTCTCGTCGCTCACAGTTGCTGCCCTCGTTCATGCCATGTTCCTGCACTGTCGCAACTTCGGAAGTTTTTTGGATTCTGGTTCTGTGTTGTACCTGCAGTGATTTTTGTTACGTTTCTGATCCTTTAAATAAAATAAGGATTCATTTAAGATGCTGCTTCCAAGCTCTTGTCTGCGCTTCGGTCCACCCCAAAACCCCACTTTGACATTTATTGGATGTTTCTGTATTTACAAGGTGTCGCCTGTCAGCGTGAAGCTGGTGTCAGCTGACTGCTGTTGTACCTGGTCCCTACAAGGGGCCAGAACAGTGATATTCAGTGCTAATTGTTTGAACAGTATAATGGATTTCTGACGTTTGAACCATAACCTCAGTCCAGTAATTCTGTTTATTTTTACTGCCTGAAGTGGAGCTCCACCGTGCTGCCAATCTCCTGACTGGGAACGTCCCTATTCAACTCCCAACTCTGGGAGAGCTTTTACCAGATTCCTGAGAAGACTGGAGACTTAGAGTCCGAATGGACTATGTTTTCCACCTTTTTATAGCTATGTCTGTAAGGTCTGTGGTGCCTGTCGTGGTGGCAATCCCCGCACCTGGGGATGACGTCAAGCTGAAAAAGGACTCCTAGCAATTCTGTTTAACTTCTGGGACTTCTGAGGCATCTGACGGGGCCAAGCGTGCTGCAGCCATGGTGGTAGCTGAGGCAAAAACTCCTCAGAGGAGGTCAGTGAGGCCATGGAGATGGACTACCGGTCGGCCTCGAAGCAATTCATGCAATTTACAGATATATAATAGTTAAGGCAGGTGGTGATAGTGCATTATGCTTATTAGTTTTCAGTGTATATTGTATTCATCAAGGAACAATTCTTCATTTTTAATTATTTTTGTGAATTTCTACACATAGTTTTCATAGAATATTGTCATGGACTTTTTTTTTTCAATAAAATTCCTCTAGTTGGAAACAAAAGGATACTATTTAGTACGATTTTGTAATTATCTTATTATATTCTGTTCAAAATAGCACATTTCGATGATACACAGACTAAATGTCATCTTCAAAGGCTGTGTCATTTGCTAGAGTCCTACAATGGAAATCAACACTTTTATTTCACCAAATTTTCTTTTATAAGATGAAAACACAATTTTACTTGTAACCAGTGAGGACACCATTTGTAAAGCTTCCTGTGAGGTAATTAGAGCATCACCAGAAACACAGTTGAATTAATTTATTAAAAGCTTAAAAAGCTTCTTACTGAAACACTTCATCCAGGTTCTAAAACTAAAGGTGAAGAGGCGGTGGAGCAACAGCAGATGGAAAACAGGACGTGTTCAGGCATAATCATAAATCATTGGGACTGTCATAAGTCATTCCAGCTGCAGGAGCCATAATTTATTCAATAATCATATTAATGGATGAACCTTCTGATCAGCTATTCAGTCATCTGGAAGAAACTGCAACTTTAATGTGATCAAATTATATCTGATAGACACTTCCTGCTGCCCTAATTGGTTCAGGTTGATGACTTCACTGTCACACCTTGGTACTTGGCAGTGGGACGTCACCCACTTCCTCTTCTCCTCCTCCCTGCTCCTCCCCTACAGGAGGCAGAGCTTCATCAGACACCTTGAAACCTGTGAAGGTAGGGCAGATGGGAAACCAGCGGAGCCAGTGAATCCGTCTGACCACATCCATCCCCAGAGGAAAGTTGTAGGAGGAGGTTCCTGTGGAGGTGGAGAAGCCTGAAGAGCTCCACTGGACTAGTCCTCGCTCCTCCCTCGTACCTGAGCACAAGAAGAAGAAAAACAGGAGATGGTGATATCACTGCATGTGTGTAATTGTGTCCTGATAAGTCACCTGTATGCAACATTTGTTTTATTTATGTAGGGTGGTGACATTATTGTGCCAATAGACGGTGCTGTTGCTCTGTGTGTTCTCTAGAAATACATCAGCTCTCTTTGTCCTAGTAGAGACACTGTAGCTCTGAGGTTTTTGCATGCCAACTGCCATATTCTCACAGTTTACTTTTGCTGCCTGTAAAGTAAGCAGCATCCCAGGTGCCCTGCAGTCCAACATACAGGGGTTGGACAATGAAACTGAAACGCCTGTCATTTTAGTGTGGGAGGTTTCATGGCTAAATTGGACCAGCCTGGTAGCCAGTCTTCATTGATTGCACATTGCACCAGTAAGAGCAGAATGTGAAGGTTCAATTAGCAGGGTAAGAGCACAGTTTTGCTCTAACATTGAAATGCACACAACATTATGGGTGACATATCAGAGTTCAAAAGAGGTCAAATTGTTGGTGCACATCTTGCTGGCGCATTTGTGACCAAGACAGCAAGTCTTTGTGATGTATCAAGAGCCACGGTATCCAGGGTAATGTCAGCATACCACCAAGAAGGATGAACCACATCCAACAGGATTAACTGTGGACGCAAGAGGAAGCTGTCTGAAAGGGATGTTCAGGTGCTAACCCGGATTGTATCCAAAAAACATAAAACCATGGCTGCCCAAATCACGGCAGAATTAAATGTGCACCTCAACTCTACTGTTTCCACCAGAACTGTCCGTCAGGAGCTCCACAGGGTCAATATACACGGCCGGGCTGGTATAGCCAAACCTTTGGTCACTCATCCCAATGCCAAATGTCGCTTTCAATGGTGCAAGGAGCGCAAATCTTGGGCTGTGGACAATGTGAAACATGTATTGTTCTCTGATGAGTCCATCTTTACTGTTTTCCTCACGTCTGGGAGAGTTATGGTGTGGAAAATCCCCAAAGAAGCGTACCACCCAGACTGTTGCATGCCCGAGTGAAGCATGGCGGTGGATCAGTGATGGTTTGGGCTGCCATATCATGGCATTCCCTTGGCCCAATACTTGAGCTAGATGGGCGTGTCACTGCCAAGGACTACCGAACCATTCTTGAGGACCATGTGCATCCAATGGTTCAATCATTGTATCCTGAAGGTGGTGCTGTGTATCAGGATGACAATGCAACAATACACACAGCAAGATTGGTGAAAGATTGGTTTGATGAACATGAAAGTGAAGTTGAACATCTCCCATGGCCTGCACAGTCACCAGATCTAAATATTATTGAGCCACTTTGGGGTGTTTTGGAGGAGCGAGTCAGGAAACGTTTTCCTCCACCAGTATCACGTAGTGACCTGGTCACTATCCTGCAAGAAGAATGGCTTAAAATCCCTCTGACCACTGTGCAGGACTTGTATGTCATTCCCAAGATGAATTGACGCTGTATTGGCCGCAAAAGGAGGCCCTACACCATACTAATAAATTATTGTGGTCTAAAACCAGGTGTTTCACTTTCATTGTCCAACCCCTGTACATCTGTATGTCTCAAACTGTTCATCCAGCTTAGTCTTTAGCATGTTAAGATTGTTAAAAAACTGAAGATTTGATTACCGAGCAACTGTTTCATTGAACAGTTTGAATTATAGCATTGACACATAGTGCAATATCCATGCTTGATGCCTAGCAGCTAGATGTGACAATATAAAATTTTTTTATTTTCAAAATGAATGAATGTTCTAAAGATAGTTTACTTTTACTGCCTGTAAGGCGTGAGAAGAAGTGTTGCTGGATGAAATGAATGCTCCAAGGTCCCACCACATCTCAGAACCCTGAACCTGGTGCCTCTGTCTCCACACAGAACGCACCACACCTACATCCAAAACACAATGCAGGGTCATCGGTGTCTTCTACAAGCCCCCAGACACACAGAAGGATAGACTGGGTTGCAGATACATAAAAAAAGAAATCTAACAAAATGCATTTACTCTTTTTATTCCTTCATATAATAAAAAACAAATATTGGTAAAAAAGATTTAGTGAAAAACTTCTTTATTGGGTCTGGATGCAGTTTGGATTTCGGACCTAATCCTAACCCTGACCTTCTGACCTATTGACGTTCACAGCATGTCCTCCCCCCTCTCTTCACCCTATTTCATGTCAACTCATTTTGAATAAAAATTTGAAAAATAAATGCCTAAACAAATAAAGAATTTTTTTTTAAAAGGGCCATGTCTTCTAAATTCAATTATATGGTTTATTTGGATGAAATAACAGACATATCTGGGATCATAACTTGTTTAGTTGCTTAAACACCTTTAATTCATCATTAGTTTAGTAAAACATTAAAAATAGACAGTTATGAATACCTTAGGATCCCATGTGCAAATGGATCCAATAAGAGATGAAAAGGAAGTCAACCAAAGCCAACTACTTACTGTAAATAAGGCAGGTCCTGAAAAGCCAGCTGAATGATAAGAACAAAGTGCAAGCCATCAACATATACAACCTGGTAGCCTGGAGATAAAAGCCACTGATGTCAAGACAAGGAAACACCTCACAGTGGTGCTGGTGCTTGGGTACCCAAAGTCCAACCAAACACAATGAAAACAGCACAGATCCTAAATAGATCAGGAGGATCTCCCACCAATCGTGAACAGCAATAAAATACAAAATACATATCTCAGGCAGCAGAAAGCCAGAGTGCAAACAGAGGTCAAGAAGGAAACACTTCTTGGATGTCATGCCACGGAGCTGAGCATAGGTTTGTGTGGTGTTTGTGGAGTGCTCTCTCTCATCTCTTCCTGCAAGGTGTGACAGGCAGGTGCAACCGCGCAGCTGATCCTCATCTGGGTTAATCAGCGAACTGCTCTTAAGCAGCAGGAACCCTGAAGGAGGCGTCAGATTATCTCACCAGAGTAGTAGTCGGACCTGCGGACATTGTTCTGTTTTCTTCCTGTTCCTCGACCTTGCTTCCTACCTGAGTTTTTGTGTTCCTCTCTCCCAGAGTGGAAACTCCCCCACAGAACCTGATCTGGATTCCCCAGCCCATGGTCCTGGTCCAAGTCCGTGTTTGGCTTCGAGTACTTTACTGTCAAGCTGTCCTTGACTAGCCTACTTCTACCACCAAGAAACAGCTCCAACGATTTCTGGGTTTTGCTAACTTCTATTGGGACTACAGCATGAACGCTTCTACACTCACTGCACGCACATCCACTAAAAAGGTTTTCACATAGACACCAGAAGGTGAATCAGCTTTTATTGAACTAAAGATGTTCTCCTCAGCCCCCATTCTCATCCACCTGGATTCCAAAGATCATTTCGTCCTGGAGGTGGATGCATCTGACACGGGGGTTGGAGCTGTGTTGTCACAAAGATCTTCGTCAGACAGTAAGTTCCATCCCTGCGCATTTTTCTCTAAACCATTCTCTCCTCTTGAAAGGAACTACAACATTGGAGATTGCTAACTCCTCCCAATTAAACTGACCCTGGAAGAATGGCAACATTGGCTGGATGGCACAACTCACCCCATCATAGTCTGGACTGACCACAAGAACCTCTCTTACCATCAGTCAGCTAAGTGCCTCAACTCCCGTCAGTCTCGGTTCAATTTCACTATTACTTTTCGCCCAGGTTCCAAGAACACCAAACTGCATGCAATCCCCCGCTAGTTTTCCTCAAAAGAGTAGTCCCAGGAACCCGAACCCATCATCCCACAGTCGTACATCATCAGGGCTCTCTCCTGAAATCTGGAGGATCAGATTCACAGAGCCAGACAACAAGAACCAGACCCAGGTGAAGGACCTCCAGGTCTGCCTTATGTCCTTTTCAACGTTAGGTCGCAGGTCATCCTTTGGGCACACTCCTCTAAGTTGTCAGGTCACACAGGGTCCAGTTCAATTATTGCTTTTCTTTGTCACTATTTCTGGTGGCCATCTCTTAACCAGGACGTTGTTGAATATGTTGCAGCCTATCCTGTGTGTGCCCACAAGAACTCCTACAAGCCTCCTGCTGGCCTCTAATGAACACTGTTCATCCCCAGTCAACCTTGGTCTCACATCACAGTCGACTTCATTACAGGTTTGCCTCCATCTAATAACAAAACAGTCATTCTCTCCATAATTGACAGTTTTTATGAGGCCTGTCACCTAGTTGCTCTTTCCAAACTTCCATCTGCATCCGTTACAGAAAATTACTGATCCATCATGTTTTCAGGATTCACGGACTCCCCATCGAGATAGTATCTGATAGAGGACCCCAGTTCATTTCACAAGTTTGGAAGGATTTCTGTTCATCCCTCAGAGCCCAAAACAAACATTCCTTAGGTTTTCATCCCCAAACCAATGGTCAATGCGAGGGTCTGAAGCAGGAAAGGGAGAATACCCTGCGATGTCTGTGCACCAACAATCACAAGTCCTGGAGTCATCATTTTGTCTGGGCAGAGTACGCACACAACTCCCATGTCTCCGCAGCATCAGGATTATCTCCCTTTGTGTTCTCCCAGGATACATCATTCAGGCCGAGCCAATCTATACCGCTGCCCTCCAGTATACATCGCTTCAAAATAAAAGATTTGCTGACAAGAAGACAATACCAATTTCACTTGTTCTCCATTGGTTCCTCCTGTTACCTTCCTGTGTCTTAAGCACCGTATCCTCTTGTAAGCCATATTAATTATGTGTCATTAAAGTAAGAAGACTTCTAAAACTATGTGGCTTCCAAGCATCTGTCTGCATCCCAGTCCCAACCAACCACAGACCATGACAGCTTCGTTAAAAGACCTCCATTCATGGACCTTCTTGCTCTTCAGCTGACTTTCAATCATAAGTACGAGTCCGACGATCCGGCCAGTTCCTCTGGACTCTCAGACCCATGATCGCCAAGGGAGAAAAATCGAGGTTTTTTAATAATTCCCCAGTTTGCAATAATGAAGGTGTTTGCAATAATGAAGGTGTTTGCTCCTTTGCCAGCTGTCCTTTTCTCCATACCTACAGCTTTTGCAAGGACGCTTATCCAAAGTCTGTCTGCCCCCGCCGCACATCTCTCTACAAAATCCGTTGTAGACCCAAAACCTGATCTCCCATCACCTTTCCACCCCTGTCATTTTTCCAGAATTGGCTCTTCTTCTTCAACTTCATCCAGACCGACCTTTTGTTGATTTCCTCCTTACTGGCCTTTCTCAGGTTTTTTTCTTAGGTGATCCTCCTTCCCCTACTTCCACTCTTATTTGCGATAACTTCCAGTCTGCACTCACCACCAGAGGTTGTTGCCTTGCTACTTCTTGAAGAGGTTTACAAGGGTTACATGATAGAGCCGTTTAAATCTCCCCCCCTCTCTTCTTTTTGCATTAGCCCTTTGGTGGTTGCCACTTGCAAATATTCAGGCAAGAAATGCCTCATTATCGATCTCTCAGCTCCTCACTCCGGCCCTCATCCAAGCATTAATTCTTTTATCCCCAAAACCCCTTTCTCCCTTTCCTACACTACGGTGGACCACGCCATATCGCTCGTTAAATCTGCTGGGCGAGGAGCTTGGCTCGCTAAGGCCGATATCACTGACGCCTTTAAAACTATGCCTGTTCACCCCTCCTAGTGGCACCTCCTAGGTGTTAAGTGGGATCTTTGTTTTTATTTTGCCGTGAGGCTTACTTTTGGTTGTAGGAGTAGCCCATTTGTTCAACAAACTTTCTGAACCTCTTTGCTGGATTCTCCTTAACGTCTATAAACTTCCTTCCGTTCTTCACTTTCTTGATGATTTCCTCCTCATTGATTCCCCTGCCCCCTTCCTTGGCTCCTCTCTCCCGAAGCTTCAACAATTGTTTCACCAAGTCGGCGTTCCTGTCTGTGGAGAAAACGGCAGGCCCAGCCAAGCAGCTTGAGTTCCTCGGCATCACCCTCAACTCTGAAGCTATGGTTGCCTCGCTACCCGAAGACAAATTATCTCATCCGCAAAGTCTCTTGGTCTTTCATGTCTTCCCCAGTTGCTTCCAAACACCAACTTCTGTCTCTCCCTGGCCATCTTAATTTTGCTGTGCGTATCATTCCCCGAGGTCGTTCCTTCATCTCCTGCCTGCTCGACCTAGCTAGTTCTGTCCCTTCTCTGCGCAACCTTGTTACTTTAGATGACTGCTGTCATTCCGAACTGGCTTTCTAGTCCAGTCTTCTTAGGAACTGGAATGGAATCTCCTTTTATGACGACGTCGTTCACTCGGCTGACTCATTTCAGTTTTTTACAGATGCAGCTCCGTCCGTAGGTTTTGGGGGATTCTTTTAGGGAGAATGGTTCACCTCCCTTTCCCCAATTCAAATCCTTAGCTTTCTATGAGATCATCCCCATTATCATAAGCTGCTGCGTCTGGGGCCATTTCTGGAAACGAAGGCGCATCGTCGCTTTATATGACAACGCAACATTGGTCAATGCAATCAACAAAGGCCACTCATCTTCCTAAGCTGTCAAGCCGTAGCTCCATCACATCACCTGCCAGGCTGTAACTCACAACTTCATCATTTCTACTCGTCGTGTTCCAGGTTATTCTAATTCAGTTGCTGATCCTCTGTCTTGCTCTAAATTTCAGGTCTTCCACAGTCTCTGCCCATCAGCCAACACTTTCCCTACTCCAATTCCTCCTCTCAAAGACCTGAAGCTGGACTAAATCCATCCCTTTATCCATTTCTGCAAACAGCCAAATTGTATTTGAAATCAGGTTTAGCTTCTTCTACTCTCAAGTCCTATTCTTTTGCCCGGCAAACCTTCGCAATATTCTTTCTCGCTCATAAAACTCCATTGTACCCAGTTCTCATTCAAACGGTCTTAGTTTTCATAATTTTCTGCTTTGAACACAGCCGTTTCAAGTTCTCCTACATTCGGAGTTTATTGGCAGGCATCAATTTCTTCATTTGAGAACAGACTAATTTGAGTCTGTTCTCAAATTATGGAGCATTCTCTTCATACATTTCCCCAGACCTTCACTCCATGCTAGCTGCTCAACAATCTCTCAACTCTTAGGTAAGAGCATCCTGCATTAAACTGGTGGTGGTTGGCCTTTTGCAGATCTGATCTATCCTTTCCTAGACGAGATCCGCTTTATTGCACCTCATTCTTCCTCACCCTCAGTCTCTTCAAGGTCTTCATCCTTCAGTGACTGTCATGCACAGCTAATTCTTCTCTCTCCCTCGCTCCTTCACACAAGCGAACCCCTCACTCACTACCTTGTCAGCTACAGTCATGACTTCACTCTCCTTCTCTCTGGGTTTAACTATTTCATGCCCTCTCTACACCTCGTCAGACAGTCTAAATTATCATCCCGTGCCTAGTCAGGCCACCATCTTTTCCTCCCCTCGCCAGCCGGGCAAAGTTTTATTCTCCCCTCCACGCCTAGTCAGGCTCATACCATTCCCTCTCCAAGCTCTGACAGCCCCGCCTTTCCTTCCTCACTCGTTAGGCTCTGCTTAGCTCCTTCTCTCATCACCTTGTCAAGTTTTCCTTTCTCTTGTCCTTTGGTGTGATTCACATCCTACCCCTGCTCTGCCTGTCCGGCTCACAACCCAACACTCCTCACCACCTTTCTTCCCTTCCTCTAAATCTCTTTCAGCTCGGCCCCGGCCTCGGATCATTCTTTTGGGCAAAGAGGTCTCTAATCCTAACTCTACGATGTTCATTCAAGCTCCTGCTCAAGCGCCAAAGCAGCAAAGAACTAAAGATTTGTTAATAAATCTTTCTAATTGCCACATCTGCTTTTCTTGTCTTGTGTGAGTCTCTCCAAGTTGAATTATCTACTATAATGACAATTTATTTCAGGTGAGGAGTACTTAGTTAAATTACACTCAGAGTTTATTAAAAAAAGGTCAGACAGGACAGGGTTTTGAGAAAATATTGTTATTGCTGTACATTCAATGCCATATGTCAGCACAAGGTCCAGAGATTGAAGAGAGGAGTGAGAGGGTCTGGATGTTTTGGACAACACCGATTGAGTCTAAGATAGCATTAAAGGCTATATTTAGGGTATCACTTTCAGTGTCAACATGAATGTTAAATATCCCTTAATATAATTACCTGATCTGTATTTAACACTAAATTAGATAGGAAGTCTGAGAACTCATCTAAAACATGAGAAACAAAGTAAAGTCTAAAGTCTTAAATGATACATAATTTATTACTGTTTATTCTTGATATTCAACTGTGGCAAATTAGTGTTTTTTGACAACAGATATATTTTCTATTCTTGCTTTAAATACTATTTTTACAGTGTGTATGGTCATGAGGTTAACATCATCTCCAGAAGGTTGTCCTGAACTATTTGAGGGTGATCATGGTCCCAAAATCTTATAATTTAAGTGGTCCAATCATGGTTCTCATTGAAAATAAGGTATAAAAAAATTTTTTTTTCTCTATTATTTATCTCCACAATTGATCAACTTAGAGAAATAAATAGACAGAATGATAAGGATCAAGTCATTCCTCATTCTGAAGCACTAAGACCTGAAGCTGGTCTTCATTATACAAAATGCTCCTTATCAGCTATTGCTATTAGCAACAGATTGATTGTTTGGTGTGTTTTGTTTTTTACCTGGTATTGTGTTGTCGAGACAGAAAGCCAGAAAACCTCCAACAAACATCTCAGTGGACAGAAGAACTGTCAGAATCTGATCCAGTTCTGCAAGACCTGAACCAACAACAGAACAGAACAATTTTTGTCTGATTTCAAATGGAACAAACAGTTGCTTAGTGTCCAGAAAACCGTTTCCTTATGGGAGAAACAACTATGACATAAACACAAGGTGGTGAATGAATTTAATTCCTTTTTTTGTAAATAAAGGGCCAGGCCTGGCTACTTCCAACAAGCAAAATGATAGTATAGGTCCCTTTCATTATTAGAATTAAATGAAGAAATTACAGCTGCAAAAGAAAGGAAACAATATACAGTGATTTAAAGGGGACATATGCAAAAGCCACTTTTCTAGCTTTTAAATACATGTTTTTGTGTACTTGGAGTCTGTAGTAGAGCAGAAAAGTTGAATTTAGTCTCTCCAGGTGCTACGTACATATGCTTATATTCTGTTTGGGTCATATTTTTCAATCCGTTCAGTTTTCTCTATCGTCTGTTGCATTTTTTTGAACTGTTACGTCACAGTATTTGCTGCAGTACAGCTGAACAAGGTCAAAGACTTCCAGATACCAAATTCGCCTTTCTTCATATTTATTTCTTTTGTACTCCAAGCTCAAGTATGCCAAAGCTGCAAGTGGATCAGTCTAAATGTTCGGTTGTTGGGTGCATAACCCACACAATTCATCACACTGTCCCCCAGGATCAGAATCTGTTCAAAGTGCCTGGTTACATCTTATTTTTCATGGAAATGTTCCCACATCAGTGGGAAAATTCCTCTTCGTCTGCGTGACGCTCTTCAAGGACGAGTTCCTCATCAACCTCCTCCAGCATCAGGAAAGATTTGCTGAAAGACTTCATCTGATTAAGGGGTCAGTTCCTTCTATCTATGGAAACAACGGATGCAGCAAAGCAATAAGCTGCAAATAACGCTAAAATGACAACAAACTTTATTTTAGACATTAATTTATTGTGTCCCGGTCATTGTTCTGATAGCAGCAGCATCGTGCTTTCTGCTTATGTTGGTGCTGTGTGCTGCTTTTAGCTCCTTGAAGACAGAACTGTACTTGAGTGGTATTATAACATAAACAGTTTGGGGTTGTTTTTGCCATTTTTGTTTTGTTTCTGCGTCGCTAAGGGTGTGAAGCAGCTCATGACATTAAAGTGAGTTGCTCTCCTATGCACCTATGAACAGGTAATAAAGATGTGGAACTACAATAACAGAAGTTCACACCATAGCATTGCAGTTTCACTTTATATAGACCACAACTGAATAATTTAATGGTGAAAAGATGAATTTTAAAGCATGTTTAAAAGCATGATGTGTCCCCTTTAAGGAAAACATTTGATACTATTAACCACACTTTATTGCTAGCTAAAGTACTGAATTATGGGATTAGAGGGACAGCTCACAATTGATTAAGTAGTTATTTGATTAACAGGACACAATTTGTAGCATTAGAAGATGAAAAGTTGGGTCTTCTAACATTAAATATGGAGATCTCCAAGGTTCAGTTTTGGGACCAAAGCTTTATGTTCTGTATATTAATGACACTGTAAAGTGTCAAAAATGTTACAATTCATTCTGTTTGCTGATAATACAAATATATTTTCAATATGGCGCCAATTCACAACACATGTCGTCTCAAGGCACTTCACAACAGTCAGGTTCATTCATTCCTATTAATCCTAACAATTGAACAGTTCAGTCAGATTCAGTTATTTTTTCAAATTGGATAAAACGTTTTTTCTATCTAAGGAAACCCAGCAGATTGCATCCAGTCAGTGACTTGCAGCATTCACTCCTCCTGGATGAGCATGTAGAGACAGTGGACAGTCACTGGTGTTGACTTTGCAGCAATCCCTCATACTGAGCATGCATGTAGTGACAGTTGAGAGGAAAAACTCCCTTTTAACAGGAAGAAACCTCCAGCAGAACCAGAACCAGGCTCAGTGTGAGCGGCCATCTGCCACAACCGACTGGGGGTTTGAGAGAACAGAGCAGAGACACAAAGAGAACAAAGAAGCACTGATCCAGGAGTACTTTCTATGGGAAGGAAAAGTAAATGTTAATGGATGTAGCTCCTTTAGTCGTTTCATCTAGAAAGAAAGAACAGATAAACTCTGAGCCAGTTTTCAAGGTTAGAGTCTGAAAGAGAGAACATAGAGTTAGTCACAGTAGAAGCTCAGTCAGTAGCCATGTCTAGGAGAGAGAAAGGGTTAAACACTGAAAGACAGGGCCATGTGGATCATCTGTAGAGGGTAAGCATTAAGTTGTTGCCAGCAGAAGCTCGGACGATGCCCCTCTCCAGAAAGGTGTCACAGGTAGACACAGAGCCAGACCAGGTGTAGCTTCTAGGAAGAGAAAAGAGAGAACAAAGTCAAAAGCTGAAATAAACGCAAATAATGCAAAATTGGAGAGTAGTGTGAGAATGTAGCGAAGAGGGTGAAAGTGGTCATTATGTCCTACAGCAGCCTAAGCCTATAGCAGCATAACTACACAATGTCGTCTCAAGGAACCTCACAAACGGTCCCACTGATGGTCATTGTTATACTAAAAACCACAAGGATTGGGATACCTCCCTCTGTCAGACTGATTATAACCATTGGAAAAGAGAAGGGGTCATACAGGTAGCAGAAATGGAGGGTGTGTTTGCACCTCAACCATAACAGAACCAGTTTAGGCTAAACCTGACTCCCCTTTACTCCAACCAACAGGGAGGGAGGAAGGCTCCCTCCCTGATAAACTAAGCCACTCTAACTATGAGCTTTAGCAAAAAGGAAAGTTTTAAGCCTAGCCTTAAAAGTAGACAGGGTGTCTGCCTCACGGACTAAAACTGGGAGCTGGTTCCACAGGAGAGGAGCCTGATAACTAAAGGATCTGCCTCCCATTCTACTTCTAGAGACTCTAGGAACCATCAGTGAACCTGCAGTCTGAGAACAAAGTGCTCTGTTAGGAACATATGGACCAATCAGATCTCTGATGTATGATGGAGCTAGATCATTAAGGGCTTTATATGTGAGGAGGAGAATTTTAAATTCTATTCTGGATTTAACAGGCAGCCAATGAAGGGAAGCTAAAACAGGAGAAATATGATCTCTCTTTTTAATTTTCATCAGAACTCTTGCTGCAGCATTTTGAATCAGCTGAAGGCTTTTAACTGCATTTTGTGGACATCCTGATAGTAAAGAATTACAATAGTCCAGCCTTGAAGTAACAAATGCATGGACTAGCTTTTCAGCGTCACTCCTAGACAGGATATTTCTAATTTTGGCAATGTTCTGGAGATGAAAGAAGGAAATCCTAGAAACCTGTTTAATATGAGATTTAAATGACATGTCCTAGTCAAAGTTAACACCAAGATTTTTTACTTTATTATCAGAGGTCAATTTAATGCCATCCAGGTTAAGTGATTGACTAAGCAGTTTCTTTTTTAAAGACTCTGGTCCAAAGACGACAACTTCTGTCTTGTCTGAATTTAGAAGCAGAACATTTAAAGTCATCCAAGTTTTTATATCTTCAAGACATGCTTGTAGCCTATCTAACTGGTTAGGTTCATCAGGATTTATGGATAAGTAAAGCTGAGTATCATCAGTGTAACAGTGAAAAGTTATCCCATGCTGCCTGATAATTTGATCTATTGGAAGCATATATATAGTAAAGAGAATTGGCCCAAGTACTGAACCCTGTGGTACTCCCCAATTAACCCTGGAGTTTAAAGATGATTTATCATTTACATGAACAAACTGGAATCTGTCAGACAGATAAGATTTAAACCAGCCTAGCGCTGTTCCCCTGATCCCTACAGCATATTCCAGCCTTTCTAAGAGAATATTATGGTCGACTGTATCAAATGCAGCACTGAGATCTAACAGAACCAGAACAGACACAAGTCCATTATCTGAGACCATAATAATATCATTAGTGACTTTCAGCAGAGCTGTTTCAGTGCTATGATGAGCTCTGAAACCTGACTGAAACTCTTCAAACAGGTCATTGCTGTATAAATGTTCACACATTTGATTAGCAACTATTTTCTCAAGAATTTTAGATAAGAATGGAAGATTGGATATAGGTCTGTAATTTTTCAAGTCATCTCGATCAAGCGAAGGTTTCTTAAGTAAAGGTTTAATTATAGCTACCTTAAAAGCCTGTGGTTCTGATCCATTTACTAAAGATAGATTAATCATATCTAAAATGGGGCTGGTAATCAGAGGGAGCACTTCCTTAAATAATTTGGTTGGGATTGGGTCTAACATACAAGTTGAAGGTTTAGATGAAGCTAATATTTCTGATAACTCAGGAAGCTTCACAGGATCAGAACAGTCCAAACACAGATTAGGTTCTGCAGTTACTCCCAATGTTGTCTCACTTGCTGAGGATGAAGTAATCATCTTCGGGAGTATGTCAAAGATTTTGCTCTGGGAATGACTTAAAAATTACCATAGGATATGTGGTTCTTGAGATGTCTAAGCATAATGAGTGGCTCACGTAAAATAAATCATTAGAATATTGATTTATTGGGGTTCGAGTTCCGACCAGTGTTGTTTCTGCATAGAGTTTGTATGTTCTTCCCGTGCATGCGTAGGTTCTGACCGGGTACTCCAGCTTCCTCCCAAAGTCCAAAAACATGACTGTTAGGTTAACTGGTCTCTCTAAATTGCCCCTAGGTTTGTGAATGAGTGTGTGCTTGGTTGTGTGTGTGTTGCCCTGCGACAGCCTGGCGACCTGTCCAGGGTGGACCCCGCCTCCAGCCCACAGACTGCTGGAGATAGGCACCAGCTTCCCCGTGACCCACTACGGAAGAAGCGGTATAGAAAATGACTGACTGACTGACAAATGAATAATTTTTGGTAACAGAAAATAGATGATTATATTATAATGTCCACAGATGACATTCATGTGGAAACATTATATGATGTTACATTTTTAGAAGTCATTTTTGATTCATAAACCTAACTAGAAATCACACATAAAATACAATTTTTTAAAAACTATGTAAAAGTATTGGCCTTCTGAATAAATATTATATATATTCTGAATATTATTAATTTGTTGTTTCATATCTGACTTACTGTATATAAGTTGGGGACAACACATAAATAATCAACATTAAATCTCTATTATACAAAAGAAAGCCATGACAAATTTATATAAAGTGGATGTTAGAGAACATACTAATAAATTGTTTATTCAATCAAATACCCTAAAACTAAGGGACTTGAGTAATTTAAAAATTCTATTAGTTATGTTTTAAAGCTAGATAGAGATCTTTGCCAATTAATTTACAAAGGTTCTTTGATTTAGGACCAAGTGATAGAAACAACAGAAGGAAATACTACTTCAAAAGTATACCTGCGCTGACTACTTTAAAGCAAATGTGTATCTCAGTGCATGGAGTAAAACTGTGCCGACAACTTTATGTTGTCCTACAGATTATATACTTGGCCCTGTCTTTCAGTGTTTAAGCCTGTCTCTCTCATACATATTGGCTGTGCTTTTACTATGACTAACTGTATGCATCCCATAGATCTTACTAATGGCTTAGAGCTTATTTGTGTAGCTGTGTTTTTGTCTTATATGAGGACCCACAGGGTGTATGTGTTCAGGGAAAGCATTAATTAACCCTCTCTCCCTGGATGATTAAGTCTTGATGAAGTAAGTCTTCACCTAATATTTATTCCCAGAAATTCTGCTCAGGTAAACACAAACTCACCTGTGCTGATGGCATTCGGGTGTGTGTCCAGGTATGTTGGCAGGGTTAGGCCAAAGAACATTGAGAACCCAAGAACAAACAGATTTCTGGACGAATTTAGATCAACTAGCTGCAGGTTCGAAAGACCAATGGCTGTGATCATACCTGAGGGATGACAAAATAAATGGATTAATGTGACATCATCAACCTACCTGTAGGAAGAACAGGATGAATATATGACTCACCAAACAATGTACAGAACATTCCTCCAAGGATGGGATCTGGCAAAGAGGCAAACAGAGCTGTGAACTTCCCAACTAATCCAAGGATGAACATGATCCCAGCTCCATACTGCACCACCCGTCTGCTGCCCACCTGTACACAGGATCAACCGTTCAAACACACAAAAACATCTACATGACATGCAAACACCAGACCTTTAGGTTCTCTCTCGGGCCTATCCAGGTTTGCAGAGCCTACTTATCCAAGATCTTTGAAGTAAACAATGCTGTTTTTTACATGTTGAACTTGAAATAAACACACAAATAAACCCTGACTTTAAAACTCCTCAACATACTGCCAGTTTTACAAGAAACTATTCAAGCAGTAGTAAAGGACAAACTGCATCTTTAAAGAAATTGATTTTCATACATACTCCATCACGGGGATCGAAGTACTCCGTAGAAAAGTAGGGTGACCATATTCGTGACTGATTTTTATTTCCTTTTAAATACCAGAAATGTTTATTTCTAACTTTCTAGTTGGTTGATTATTATTGTCACTTAAACAGAATGAACAAGAAAGATGGAAAAAATTTCCAGTTTTATTTAACCAAGTAATAATTCTGCACACTGATAGTTGCCCAATAATTGCGCTCGGTGTAAATGGGGATGAAGATTTACATTGTACAAGGGTAAAGCCTGGGTTATTTCATGCAAAAAATGTGTGTGAGAAAGTTTAGCTGTCGTGCACGTGCAGTTATTGCAGTCTTTTTGAGGGCCCGATTTATAACTTACAGCTCTGCCCTTGGTTTCAATTTGACTAGAACCCAGGGTAAACGTTAAAAAAGGAATAACTTCCTAATTAGTAAATTAATATAAAAGGTCTCCATGATTTCTTTGGATTTTATGACTGTAAAATTATCAGGAAATGTGCAGTGAGTGATAGTTTCTATTCCTTTTTAAAAAAAAAACCCAAAAAGATCATTAAGTATTTGGCAGTCTTTTAGTTCTATGGTGTGTATTGACAGTTTAAAGGGCAAACCAAAAAAACTCCAAGCCAAAGCCTGTCTGCACTGACAGCACAAGAGTTACAAATGAACCCGATTAATAATATTTCAGAATTATTAAACTTTTTGACAATGACAGCATATATGAATGAAAACAGTTGTTTTGGGAATTCTGCCATCATGAAATACTGTTTCATAAAGGAAAAATAATTATGGTATGTTACAAATACTAAAAAAGATATAATAAATTCATTGTATCAACTGTACTGTAACTAGGATCAAAATTAATTGGAACTCTTTGTCTTATAAAGTGCCTTGAGATTTCAGTTCTTTTGAATTGTTGCTAGATAAATAAACTAAACTGAATTTATTATTATTATTAATAATACCAATAATAATAATAAATTTGATCTCGATTATTCGAACACATAAGGTCTTTAAAACACCTATTTTATGTTGCAGCACTTTACATTCGGAAACCCTTTGTGTTTCACATGTTTTTTCTCAGAGTGGTAAAGCCGGGGCCTCAGCCCGGCTGGGTGACGGTACGTAGAAAGTATAGTCCTAGATCCCAGCCCACAGGTAACCACCAACCCATTTACGTTTCTAACAGATTTTCCCCGCTCAGCGACACACCCGCTGAGAAGCCAACTCTGGTAATTGGCAGCTCCATAGTCAGAAACGTGGCACTAGAGACACCAGCGACCATAGTCAAATGTCTGCCAGGGGCCAGAATGGGCGACATCAAATCATACCTGAAACTGCTGGCTAAGGATAAGCGTAAATACAGTAAGATTGTTATTCACGCTGGTGGTAATGACACCTGGTTACGTCAATCGGAGGTCACCAAAGTTAGTGTTATTTCGGTGTGTAAGTTTGCCAAAACAATGTCGGACTCCGTCATTTTCTCTGGTCCCATCCCCGATCTGACCAGTGACGACATGTTTGGCCGCATGCTGTCATTCAACCGCTGGCTGTCTAGGTGGTGTCCAGAAAACGATGTGGGCTACATTGATAACTGGCGAACAGTTTGGGAAAACCTGGTCTGATCCGGAGAGACGGCATCCATCCCACTTTGGATGGAGCAGCTCTTCTTTCTAGAAATCTGGCCGAATTTATTAGTTCTCCAAAACTCTGACAACCCAGGGTTCAGACCAGGAAGCAGGGTCGTAGTTTAACACTCCTCTCTGCAGCTTCTGTACTGCTACCCACCCATTACCCTATTAAGACAGTGTCTCGCCCATGACCAAAATTGAATAGATTAAAAAATAATCTAAAAGGAGGAAATCAGGAAAATCTCATAAAAATAAACACAACTCAGACTAAAAATAAAAATAAAACAATTAATTGTGGCCTTCAAAGACTTTGCTAGTTAGTGACCTGATTTGTGACAATCAGATTGATTTATTTTGCCTCACAGAAACCTGGCTGCAGCAAGAGGATTATGTTACTATAAATGAGTTAACTCCTACTAATTATTTAAATTTTCACATTCCTCGAAATACTGGGCGAGGAGGAGGAGTAACAACCATCTTTCAGTCCGATTTATTGATTAGTCCCAGACCAGTCAATAGCTACAACTCTTTTGAATATTTAATCCTTAGTTTTCCTCATCCAAATTGCAAAGCACTAAAACCACTTCTGTTTGTTGTTTTGTACCATCCACCAGGTCCTTACTCTCAATTTTTAGATCAGTTTTCAGACCTTTTGTCTGATTTAGTGTTAAATACAGATAAAGTTATTATAGTGGGGGATTTTAACATTCATGTTGACACTGAAAGTGATAGCCTAAATATAGCCTTTAATGCTATCTTAGACTCAATTGGCTTTGCTCAAAACTGTTGGGACTTGGGAGTATTATCACTGTGCTTGTCCACCAGAGGTCCTCCCGAAGCCACTGCTGACTCTGCTACAGGTATTCCTGATCCTTGGCTGATTGTGCATACCTGAGAGGAGTATTTAGGAGCCATCCACCAGTCCTTCGTTGCCTGAGTGTTTTTGCCGATGTGGTAATCACCAAGCCAGTGAAACTTTGCCAGTCTGACCTGAGCCTGTACTAACCTTGTTTGTTTTTCTCTTTCCTGCTAGTTCCTGTGAGGTGTGGGCAGTTTCCTCTCTACCTGGACTCAGACATCCAGTACCTCTTACTGCAGTTTGTGAACTTTGGATTATTCACCATTAGAATGTGGTTTGGTTCCTAAACCGCCGAACCTCCAACCTCTGTGTGGACTCAGACCTGCTGTTGGACCGTTCTTGTTTGGACAAGCATTCTGGATTACCTGACTCCCAAGCCCTATGGTATGATTCCTCAGTGTATTTCTGCCTATGATCAAAGTAAGCAAGACTCTTTGGACTTTGTGGATTTATTTCCTGTTGGCCAGAACTAACCAGGGCTTCTCTCTTTAGAGAACCCGAGAAGTCTGAAGAACCTGCCTGAGCAATTCCTACCGGGTTTCCGGTGTTACTTGAAATACTGACTGTAAATAAACCTTTGAACCTTTTCTGGTCTCCTGAGTGAGTTTGCATGTGGGTCAAACAAATTCCTAAAGAGATGACAAAAACATTAACAAACCTACCCACCTTTGTCTTCATTCTCTAGACCTTGTGCTGACATATGGCATTGAGAGTAAAGACATAACAATATTTTCTCATAACCCTGTCCCGTCTGACCATTTTTTTTAATAACCTTTGAGTTTAATTTAACCGAGTACTCCACACCTGAAAGAAGATTTCATTATAGTAGATCAATATCAGACAATGCTGTAGCAACTTTTAAAGAATCTGTTCCACTTTTAATTTCCTCATTATCACAGAAAGACACAGCAGAGGTTTGCTTTTGCCCGTTCACAAATTGGCGTTCTTTGTTCATAGTGCTATTTCCTCACTGCGTGTGCATTAGATAATGTAGCCCTCTTCAAAGAGAAGGTAATTATTCATAGGAGGCTGGCTCCATGGTTTCATTCGGAGATGCTAACTTTAGAGCATAATGCTAAAAAACTGTTGAGAAAATGGCCCTCTACATACTTAAAGGAGTCCTACTTAACTTATTTCTTATCATTAATAGAAGAGAATAAGAATAATCCTAGGTTTCTTTTTGTCACAGTTGCTAACTTACACAGAGTCATAGCTCACAGCAGCAGGGCCGTTTTGTGCCTTTTTGCCGCCCTAGGCGGTACGGGGGGACGGACAGATGGACGGAGACAAGCCGCCCCCCGGTACTCGGGAATCGATGTAGGTATTACATCATATTCTGTGAACACAGTATGTTGTGACCATAGGAGACGCTTTTGTGCTTTTACATTGTATCTTGGCCTCAAAGAAGAGTATTCTACACCAATAAGCTTGGCTGAAGAGAGCAATGGGGCAAACAAATGTAAAACAAAATCCGCGCAAGGTGATAAGCGTGGAAAATTCTAAACTCAACTCTCACAAAATAACAGAGCAACAGGACAAGTACACATGCACGTTAGTACTGTATTATAATTGTTATTATTATGAAAACGTTTAGCTCCATCATACATCCGATCCGATTGGTCCATATGTTCCTAACAGAACACTTGGTTCTCAGACTGCAGGTTTACTGGTGGTTCCTAGAGTCTCTAGAAGTAGAATGGGAGGCAGATCCTTTAGTTATCAGGCTCCTCTCCTGTGGAACCAGCTCCCAGTTTTAGTCCGTGAGGCAGACACCCTGTCTACTTTTAAGGGCAGGCTTAAAACTTTCCCTTTGTGATTTTTACGATCTAATTGTAAAATATTTAATTGACCTGGAATCTGTCTTTATGAATTGATTGAATTAACTTTTCTTGTAAAGGGCTTTAACACATTTGTTGTGAACTGACAATTTACCAACAACAATGTTGAATTTAATTGCATAACAATTTAAATTAAATGGAATAGAACATTAATGTTATGATGATTAATATGTGAATCATTAGGCCCAGGACTAGGATATCCAGGAACAGAATACCCAATATCTTTGGACCTAGAATCTGTAAATTCAACACCATTAAGCAATTGAAATACGCAAAATATGTTTGGACCACTACATTAAAGAGCAGTTAATCTACAGTCAGTATAGCTGGGCCACTAACCCTTGGTGCATTATAACCAGTAAAAATGGGTCATTTAGGTGAAGTTGTTTACCTTGGTGATTCCAAGAACACCTATGTTGGGACTAGAGGAGGTTGATCCATTTCCTGTCCCTAACAGGCCTGCTATGATGCAGCAGATGCCCTCAATGAAGATCCCCCTGAAACAAACAATCAAAGAAAACAAATGAACAAACTTGATACCTATGGGGCAGAGTACAGCCACTGACGTCCACTCTCACCTGTTGATAGCATGAATTGGAGGTGGTGTTGCTCCTGACAGACGGGCACAGGCATAATAATCTCCAATTGACTCCACAATACCCACCATGGTTGCACTCAGCATCCCCAACACTCCAGCAACTGTTACCACTGGCAATCCCCACTGACCTATCACAGATCATCACCATCATCAAAAACAGGAATATCAGCATGTTCAAGCAACCGTCATGATTACACTAAGGGCTTTTCCTTGGCTGATCTCTTACATGGGTAGGGCATCCTGAACCACGGGGCTGATGCCATGATATCCCCACGAGCATCGGTTCGTCCTTTTTGTCCATATCGGTTCGGGTCGTTAGGGAGTAGGTTAGTTAAAGTTAGAACGTAACAGACGAGCCAAACCACCATTATGGCGAGGATGATCTGAGACAAAATTCAGATAATAACATCACTACCTCACATCATCACTGACATCAGCACCCTTGTGGAGTCTTACTTACAGGAAACAGCTTGAAGATCTGGACTCTAGTGGAAGTCAGTCCTTTTGTTCTGCTGTACACAGGGATGGGAAGTGATGTACTTCTCAGGTACTGAGCAAATAGCACAATCAGCAGCATACACCTATAGAGAGTAACAGACATGTCTGTCAAGAGTCACATGTTTCATTTTGCTTGAAAAGAAAGGACACAAATGGAAAGGGACTGGTATGACACCCACAGATGTGACATGCTGATAGGTCAAAAAACTGACTTGCTAAACATAAACGGGTTTGAGAGAAAGGTGGACATTTGTCTTACAAAGCAGATAGGCCCCAGTGGGATCCGGCTCTGTCTCCAGCAGTTGTGAACACAGACAGACCGATCAGGGAGACTGTTGGTGTGATGGTGAGTGGACCGATGTACTCCAACAGTAGACCAGGTAATCCACACAAACCAATCACAACCTCCACCAGACTGGACATGATGATGGCTCCCTGGATCTGTGAACAAACAAGTACTGAAGTAAACATTTGGTCCCCAACAAACAATCACACAGAAGAAACATGACAGGTGCTTTAAGACTCTTGAAGAACACATTTCCTCTGACCCAACCGATGAGATCATTCCAGGTCAGAGTGGCTAAGTGGTTGCGAGAAGGGCCCTGTGGTGAGTGGACGATGAGTGATGAACAGGTAACGTACCTTTCTAACCGGTGATGCTGTTTTATGTTTCCTAATTTTGGCCTGAAGAACAAACACTGAGAGGGCTGTCTGCCATGAAACACCAAAACGGATCAGAGCCCCCTTCACAAGGAAGTCTTAAAGCTAATGGAAAGCCTCTAATGATTGAATATTGCCTATTCTATTATCAGACCCGGAATAGAACCTGGCAACCTCTTCTCAACTGAACAGTAACCGCTTCCAGTACAGAAACAAAAGTCCAATTCAGGCACAGTTCAGAGTTTGACAGAACCTTGATATTCTGTCCATGAAGCCACAAACTGAGTCTGGACCAAGACCAGGCAAGTTCACAATCCTTTAAGCAAATGTTGGGGTCCTCTAAAGAGACCAGAGGCTTGAAAGGCTTTGTATTGATTCTCACAGTTCAGCCAGGAAAATGCAAGTTCCTGATCCAGAGGTTCCACCCAAAGTACATGAGTCAAATGTAAACTGCTTCTTAGTATGCACCTTCACTTGAATATTCTTAGTCCTGACCCAGATCTAATCCCCTGACTCAGACCACCTACACCATAATACCTCTCTGATGCGAGGTTGCCAGATATGGGAAGTGTTAAGGGGAAGACTCCAGTTCCCATAAATCACATCTACAGATAAAAAACAAAAAATGACAGGGTCACTATGCTGTTTACTTAAAGAAACAAAACAAAGCATTGGTGTTCATAGACAGCCTCATGAAGGCCTCACCTTCACTGGGACACCTCCAACGGTCCAGGCTGAGGATCGCCTGAGCAGGAATCAGGAAGGCAAAAGCACTGGCCTGAAACATAGGAAGCCTGGAAACACAGATATAACTTTAGTCTTAAGATTAAGCTCCTCCGTTTCTCCTGAAACTGAGACCCAACTGAGCTCCCCATATGGGGGACATTTACAGCCAAAAATCAAGAGCACATATTTTCAATTTGAGAGCAGGATTTCTTTCTGCTTGTACTCAAACTTAGTAATGCATGCACTCAAAACTTCTGCTTTCTTTCAAATATACTCTGTTCTCTCTCAAATCTTTGTTTCTGCGCTCTGGTCTAATGCTTCTTGCATAGATAATTTCTCCTCCTGCTTGCTTCATCCTCCATCTATGCAAGTTTGCTTTCTGCTCAGACCAAAACTGCGCTCTCAAGTTTCTTCCCCGCTCGCAAATTCCTTTTTGCTCTGTCAGATTGAAGTCGTATTATCTCCTAGCAACCATATCAGCCAATAGAACGACAGTGTGCAGCTGCTAGGTCACAGGCTTAGTTGGGGTGCACTTGTTTCCTTCAACTGAGCCTACCTGTGTTGCTACTTCCCTGGCACAGGTCATACTGGGCAGAAAACTGGAAGTAAGTGTTTTTACGCATCCGGTGGGCTTTGCAATTTCATGAAATAGGTCAATCTACTTCAACGGATAGCTCAACTCAGCAAGGTACAATGACAATGGATAATACAAACTATCCTGAAGTAAGTGATTTTAAACATTCAGTAGTTTAATATGCACATCTGTTTCTATCAACATAAACAATATTAAGATAAAATATGACAATCAAACACATCTTTTCAATGGAAGACATATTTAAGAACTGCATTGTGAATTTGCTAATTCATCTAGTATGTCAAAGATAAAGTTAATTATTTGCAATATCACTGTTATAATAATATTTTCAGTAAAACGTTGACAAAGCTAACCTTACATTGTAAGGCTTTGGTCCTTGTTGGGTTAAATTAAACACTTTCTTTTTACTTATTGGGATAGCTATTTATGATATCTGAATCATACATTTTATAAATAAATGCTTATTCTTCATTTTCCTTAATGTAAGTGCTTCACAATAGGATAACCATAACGTTATACTTTCTACCATTGTTACAGACTCTGCTGATTCTGGAGCAATTGCTGAGCCAAATGCAATATGTTCTCAGTCATCATTACTTCCAGATTTCTGCCCAGATGACTTGTGTCAGGGAAGTAGCGACACAGCTAGGCTCAGTAGAAGGAAACAAGCGCACCCCAACTAAGCCTGTGACCTAGCAGCTGCACGTTGTTGTTCTATTGGCTGATATTGTTGCTAGGAGATGATACGACTGTAATCTGAGAGAGCAAAAAGCAGGGAAGAAACTTGAGAGTGCAGTTTTGATCCGAGGAGAGAGCAAGTTTGTGCGCATGAAGGATGAAGCAAGCAGGAGAGTTAGGGGGTTAGGGTTATAGAAATTATCTATGCAAGAAGCATTAGATCAGAGCGCAGAAACAAAGATTTGAGAGAGAGCAGAGTATGTTTGAAAGAAAGCAGAAGTTTTGAGTGCAAGCAGAATGAAATCCTGCTCTCCAATTGAATTTTGGCTGTAAATTTCCCCCATATCCCGAGACTTACCTGACTCCCAAGGTGGTCTGGATCAGAGTTGTGATTCCAACAGTGGTGAAAATTGTTCCAATCAGCTGACTTACAGTGTTTTGGTCGCGTCCGACACACATAGCGTCAGCCAAAAGAAACGGGACTGCAACAGTGCCGCTGAAACATGTCAGGTAATGCTGTGAACCAATCAAAAAATCCTGCAGTTAGGATGAACTTTAGATCCCCCTAAAATGACCCAAAATTACCTCTGGCATTACTGCTTCTCAGTGTCAAACCATCTCCTACATTGTGAGTCAGATGTTTGTTCCACCTCTTCTACGGATATTCAGAAATATTTAAAGCTGGAGTGTTTTTCTACCCAAATGGAGGTGAGACATTTGAACCAGAAAGTTGTTTTTTAAACAAAACAATCCAACTGGTGACTTCGAGTCCTATCAGCAGAAGATGCTATTTGCTGTGAACCAAACAAAAACAACTGCAGGTGAAATTAGGTTAATCTTCAGTCTCACCAGAACTTCCTTGACCTTACCTTACCTGAACCCTCTTTGAGTTCTCCAGTTCTTCTATGTCCTTTTCTTTACTATTAACCTTTATAGATGCTCATTCCACAGTGAGCAGCTGACAAGCAGTTTTGACCAAATAGTTTAAAATCTGGTGTTGGAACATTTGTACATAAATTATCATTGCTTAGTTTAAAAGGGTTATTTATGCGAAATGATTTATCATTAAAAGATTTAATTTATTTAGTTTCGTGAACTTTGATAGAAGTGGTTTGAATACTTTTCACATTTATCTTGAGTGTCTTATAAACTATGAACAGAATTGTCATCATGTGTTAGAGTTGCATTTGGGTGGTTGCTATGCAGACTGAGCAGGAACTTGTGTGCATGCGGAGGAGTTCTGGAAAGAGGACTGTTCGGACCCCAGCTAATCTAAGTGTCCTTGAATGCCAGATGTGGAGGTGTGTGCTGTATCAGTATCTGGGCAGAACCAGTTATATTCAGTAGGACTTGTATTTGTGAAACTGTGCGTGGTCACACCCACGATGCTGTAACATGAGTGTTTTGTTTCTTTCTTCAACAAAAGCTGTGTTCAGGCAGCAGCCCCTCTGACAGAATGGGCTGTATCTCCCTGGCCAGTCAAAGATAACTTTGACTTGTCTCTTCATTGCATACCTTCTCTGAGTTTATCATTGTGTCTAACTCTGACATCTGGCCATATTTATTAAAATAGGTTAACATTTTCAAACAGAGATTGATGATTATCCATCAACTAAATTAAAGAAGCATTGACATTAGAATAACAAAATCATTTCCTTTTTTTAGTTTCATTAATTGTTTTCTTAAAAGTTTGAGAAACACTTTAAGGGGACTTTTCATGCAAAAATACACTTTTTTTAGCTCTTAAATACACGTGTACTTGGCATGTAGGAGAGCAGTTTTCTGCTTGAACTGTTACGTCACAGTATTTGCTGAACAGCTGAATAAGGTCAAAGACTTCTCACTTCCTTCTGTCTATGGAAACGACGGACCCAGCAAAGCGGTAAGCTGCAAATAATGCTAAAATTACTAACTTTATTTTAGACATTAATTTATTGTGTTGACATGACATCCTGACCATTGTTCTGATGGCAGCAGCATCGTGCCTTCTGCTTATGGTAGTGCTGTGTGCTGCTTTTAGCTCCTTGAGGACAAATCGGTACTGAGGGCCTTATCTTCAAAAGATTTGCGTGTACAAAACCACACTCAAACCTCTTTGTGTCAGCAAAGCTGATCTACAAACGAGGTGGTAATTGGATTGCGTGTGCAAAATCAGCTAAACTGCAGGCGCAACCTTTTTAGCGTGCCTGCCTTCACGAATATGCAAAACATACGATAATGACCCAAACGCGCTAATTTAGGTAGGAGGATATGCAAATTTCATCCCTTATCACCAGCAATAAGATTTTCAAAGCCTGAAATGGTTTGCGGGCGCATTATTTGCATGTGGATTTAGCACATTTGAAATGCAGGTGCTAACTGGGACGCAAAAATGGCTGCTGTCACTGTGGCCAGAAGGAGGCATAGATAGAATGACAGATGACAGGGAAAGAGAAGCTTCTGTTCATGTGCCAACAGATCTGGGTTCACAAATATAAAAATATTAAAAATAGATGAGAATAGAGGATTCTATGTAGGATTATCTAAGCTCTGATTTGGAGCCAATCACAAACAGAAGCCATGATATTTCTCCTATAGTAAAACTCCTTGCAACAATTCATTCAACATCATTCCAGCGTAACATTGCTGTCAGTGATCATCTGCTGAACGCGCACAAAGATCATGGCAAAATGCGCACATAACTGATCCAGCGCGCACAGCCTGTAATCACACATCATGCAAAGACCCACTGTGCTTTGATGCTAATAAATTATTTAATTTAATTAAAAGTAAAGAACTAAAGACATTATAAAGTAGATTAAATCCTTCATTTGCAAACTGGATGCTAAAATCCCTTCTTAACAGATGAAAAATCATTTTAAGGCAGCTTTTCCATGTGGTGACAAAGACAGTGGGCTTTAACCTTGTGACTAAAAACACATTGCATTATTAACAGTAAAGTTATTCACTGCAGGGCAGTCGGAGCCGGATCAGTTTATTATGTTGTTTAAATGTGAGGGGAAGGTTTTGTTTATGCAGTTAAAAATTATTTTGTCACCAAAAAACAATTTAAAAGATTAAACACGTTGTATATTGTTAAAATATTTGCAAAACAAACAAAATGAATGTACTTAAATAATTGGAAAATAATAAATTTTTATGTACATAAATGTTCATTTAACTATTTTGCAGGACAGTTATGTGATGCTATGTTTTAACATGAGCAAAGCCATAACATACAGATTGCCAACTCTTACAACAATCTATTTTTATGTTGCTAATATTACATTCAGGATTGGATTGGGCGGCGGACGAAGGTGGAGACCTCGGCGGCCCGATCTCCAGATGCCTAAGCTGGCTCTAGGGATGTGGAATGTCACCTCGCTGGGGGGGAAGGAGTCTGAGCTTGTATGGGAGGTCGAGAAATTAATAGAAATAGTCAGGGCTCGCCTCCACGCACAGCGTGGGCTCTGGAACCCATCTCCTGGAGAAGGGCTGGACTCTCTTCTACTCTGGAGTGGCCCACGGGGAGAGGCAGCAGGCTGGGGTGGGTTTGCTTGTTGCCCCCCAGCTCAGCTGTCTCGTGTTGGGGTTTACCCCAGTGGATGAGAGGATCGCATCCCTGCGCCTTTGAGTTAGGAAAGGTCTCTGACTGTCGTTTTGGCCTATGGGCCGAGTTGTAGTGCAGAATACCCAGCCTTCTTGGCGTCCTTGTCGGGAGTGCTGGATAGTGCCGCGACCCGGGCAGTGGCAGAGGCACCTCAGGAAGGGGAAGCAGTGCTTCGCCAACACTGTTTATAGTGGGGGTGGGAGGCTGCTGACCTCGACTGAGGACATTATCGGGCGGTGGAAGGAGTACTTCGAGGACCTCCTTAATCCTGCCATCACACATTCCCTGGTGGAAGCAGAGGCTGGGGACTTGGGGTTGGACTCTTTCATCACCCAGGCTGAAGTCACGGAGATGGTTAAGTAGCTCCGCGGTGGCAGGGCTTCGGGGGTGGATGAGATCTGCCCTGAGTACCTCAAGTCTCTGGATGTTGTGTTGCTGTCATGGTTGACATGCCTCTTCAACATTGCGTGGTGGTCGGGGACAGTGCCTCTGGACTGGCAGACAGGGGTGGTGGTCCCCCTTCATAAGAAGGGGGACCACCACCCTTCATAAGAAGGGGGACCGGAGGGTGTGTTCCAACTACAGGGGGATCACACTCCTCAGCCTCCCTGGTAAGGCCTACGCCAGGGTATTGGAGAGAAGAGTCCGACCAATAGTCGAACCTCGGCTTAAGGAGGAGCAGTGTGGTTTTCGTCCCGGCAGTGGAACACTGGACAAGCTCTATACCCTCTACAGGGTACTCGAGGGTTCATGGGAGTTTGCCCAACCAGTCCACATGTGTTTTGTGGACCTGGAGAAGGCATTCGACCATGTCCCTCGTGATGCCCTGTGGAGGTTGCTCCAGGAGTATGGAGTCGGGGGGCCTTTTATTAGGGGCCATCCGGTCTCTGTACGAGCAGAGCAGGAGTTCGGTTCACATTGCCGGCACTAAGTCTGACCTGTTCCCGGTGCATGTTGGACTCCGGCACCCGGTATTTGGGATCTTTGAAGATCAGCCCTGAGTGTTTTGAATATTATTATTACACAGACAGTTTTTGTTTTTGCAGTTTTTGTCTTATTTCTGCGGTGCTAGATAACAGTATCTCTGCTATCAAACTACAAAAAGGCCGAACGGGTTAAAGTGGAAAGTTCCTTTGAACTGGAGGGGAGTGGTGTGAATTGCCTCAACAACATTTAAAGAGACCGCAACAAAACGAGTTGCTCTCAGACGCACCTCAGAACAGGTAAAAGAGGAGCCTGTCGAGCTACAAAAACAAGGACTTCAGACCAAAGCATTGACGTTCCATTTTATATAGACCGCAACTGGATGATTTAATGTTGAAAAAAAAGGATTTAAAAGAATCATACATCAACTTTAAAACATAAATGGAATATTCAAAGTAGAAGGACGTTGGAGTAGTTCTGTTACTTTTCATTTTGATTATTTCTTTTCAGGAACTCAAATTCCTCTTGTGATAGATGTTGTAAATATGAATCTGAGAATATTATTTAATAATTAATATCAATATTTTATCAAATAATATTTGGGTCTGTTAAGGGTTGTCCTGTGAATACCAGCCCAGTAAGACGATGGTATTAGGACAGAATAGAAAGGTGTGAGAAGAGCTCTGACATTATTGAACAGCATAAACTCTGCACATATATGGAATAAATTCACACAATTTATTAAAATACAAGAATTTATTAACAAAAATAAGTCAACTTAAAGTCAAACATATTTCAATCAACAAACTCTTTACTTTGCTAAAACAATCCAACTAAACTACCAAGCAGAATTAAAGAATAATGAAGACTAATGGACTATGTACAATATAAACAAGTTGATTAAAGATGATTAAAATCATAACCAAAAAGAGTGATGCAACATTACCATGCAATGTTTATGTTTGAGAACCAAGGATTATCTTGAAGAATCTGGAAATGAAGTTAAGTTAGTCTTGGAACCAACTCAGACAATAATCAGCAAACGTTTAGACAACCATTCACAATGCAAGATCAGATAAAATATTATTTTAATAAAATAATGTTTTAAATAACGATCTGCTGAATAAAACCAACCTTCTGGATGACCATTTCTCAACGGTGTCTAATTAGCTGCCTTTAGTTATTGAAATAATTATTCGAAGAAAGATTATAAAAGGGGTATTTTGGAAAAGAGCCAAATCTTTCTGGAGAAATGGGGCTTAATGGTGTTGACTTAGTTTTCAAATCTAGTAAATGATGTTCAGGGACTATTATTCACTAGCTTGAAAACCAACCACCTTTCTGTTTAATAGTCTTAGTGCTACCACGTGTCCTTACCGGCTAGCCGTTGAGATAACAAAGAAGCGGAGAGCTTAGCACCAGAATCAACACATACCTTTAAAATACCAGGAATAATAAAAGGGTTAAAATGCATAAGCGCGGACGGTGCATTATGAGTAATGTTCTGGTTAAAACCACCCTTTAAATAAAGTTTATCTTAACTTTAAAACATACAAAGAACACAGAACCAGCCTGTGTGCTACAGATAGCATGCTAGCACAAAGATAGCCGGGTTCCACAAAACAAACATCATAACATGAAAACGTTTAGATCATTTCATCCTAAACCTATCTGTTAATCTGCCCAAACCTAACCTCTGACCATGATGAGGGAATGTTTTCCAAGGGCGAAGTTTGAAGAAGGTATCCAGTCAACAAGCGGTTTGCTCGGTAGCTAACCTCTGCATTCGCTCTGTGAACAAAAGAGTTAGCTCCGGCGAGCTGGTCGGCTCGTTTGGTCCGTCAACCAGCTGTTCGTTACCGTAACACGGTGGTGCAAGCTGTGGTCCTTCCTTCAGGCTGGGAGGCTGCGTCTTTGCCGGGGCTTCTCTCGAACACCGTTTGCATCTGCGGGGCTTCGGAGAGACAGTCAGCAATGCTTGTACCTTAATTATCCCCGTTCATGAATGAAAATACCGGATACACAAACAGCATTTCATTCTACTTAACTTTGCATATAATTGATGATCGTATGGCTTTGGATCCAGTTGAATTTTATGTCTTTTTGCCAGCAAAAGACATTCGCGCGCTAGGGCTCTCCTGAACCGTCCTCCTCGAAGGCCGTGTGGAAAGAGAGCGATATGTGGGAAGGGTGCCAAGATGGCGCCGCAGATGGTCGCCTCGGCATGTTGGTGCGCATTGTTTTGTTTTGTTTTTTGCTTTAAAACGGTCTTCTGTGATGGTACCCGGAGCTCTCTCACCAGAGAAGAACTCATGAACATCAGGGCTACTACACCAGAGGAGTTATTTTCCACTTTTCTGCCTACTGCTCTGGAATTTTTGGACATTCTGGTCAAAGGTGCGCTCACCTTTGTTCACGCGGTGAAACGCCGGAAGAGAGGGAAACTGGCTGGGGTGCTGGTACGTCTTCGCCAGTGTGGACTACGAACACCGTTACCTGGAATATTTCTCTCTAACGTGCGCTCACTTCCCAACAAAATTGAGGAACTACAACTGCTGTTGGGGAAAAACAGGGACTTTTATTCATCGGCAGTTTTGTGCTTCACGGAGACGTGGCTGTGTGGATTAATACCGCAATCTCTGCGCTGCAGCTGGCAGGATTCCAGCTCTACAGAACGGACAGAGACACGGAACTCTCCGGCAAAGCGAAAGGTGGAGGAATCTGTTTTTACCTCAACAGTGGTTGGTGCAATGACGTCACAGTGATTCAGCAGCACTGTTCTCCAGACCTGGAAGCCTTCATCATAAACTGTAAGCCTTTCTATTCAACCCGTGAATTCGCTTCGTTCATCCTGGTCGGTGTTTACATCCCGCCGCAAGCTAACGTGCAGGTCGCACAGCGCATGCTCGCCGACCAGATACTGAGTGTGGAGCGGACCAACCCGGACTCCTTAGTTATCGTCGTTGGCGACTTTAACAAAGGTAATCTCACCCACGAACTCCCCAAATATAGACAGTTTATAAAATGTCCGACCAGAGAGGACAACATTCTGGATCACTGTTACACCACCATCAGAGACGCTTATCACGCCGTCCCACGTGCTGCACTTGGCCAATCCGACCACATCATGGTCCACCTGATTCCTGCATACAGGCAGAAACTAAAGCTCTGCAAACCTGTTGTGAGGACGACAAGGAAGTGGAGCAGTGAGGCTGTGGAGAATCTCCAGGCGTGTTTAGGCTGTACAGACTGGGATGTGTTCAGGACTACTACCAACAGTCTGGACGAGTACACAGAGGCTGTGACTTCCTACATCAGCTTCTGTGAGGACAGCTGTGTACCATCATGCACCAGGGTGAGTTGCAAATACGACAAACCCTGGTTCACAGCTAAACTCAGAAGGTTAAGACTGGATAAGGAAGAAGCCTTCAGGAGTGGGGACAAAGACATATACAGAGAGGCTAAGTACAAGTTTGGCAAGGCAGTGAAAGAGGCCAAACGACTGTACTCTGAGAAGCTCCAAAACCAGTTCTCAGCCAACGACTCTGCGTCTGTCTGGAAAGGGCTCAAGCAAATCACCAACTACAAGCCGAAAGCCCCCCACTCCATCAACGACCGACGCCTCGCCAACAACCTGAACGAGTTCTACTGCCGCTTTGAAAGACAAAGGGACAGTCCTGCAACCATCCCCCACGACGCCCCCCAACAGCTGCAGCCACAATCCACCACCCCCACCTGCCCAACCTCAAGAGGGACCTTGGCACCTCCAACCCCCACCCTGAAGTTCCCCCCCACCAGCCCCCTACCCACGCCGAGGACGGCTCTTTCCATCCAGGAGAGGGACGTCAACAAACTCTTCAGGAGACAGAACCCCCAGAAAGCTGCTGGTCCGGATTCTGTCTCACCAGACAGCCTGAAGCACTGCGCTGATCAGCTGTCTCCAGTCTTCACAGACATTTTTAACACCTCACTAGAGACATGTCATGTGCCAGCCTGCTTCAGGTCCTCCACTATCGTCCCTGTTCCCAAGAAGCCAAGGACTACAGGGCTTAATGACTTCAGACCCGTCGCCCTGACCTCTGTGGTGATGAAATCCTTTGAGCGCCTTGTGCTCTCACACCTAAAAGACATCACCGACCCCCTCCTGGACCCCCTGTAGTTTGCCTACAGAGCCAACAGGTCTGTAGATGATGCAGTCAACCTAGCCCTTCACTTCATCCTCCGGCACCTGGACTCCACAGGAACCTACGCCAGGATCCTGTTTGTGGATTTCAGCTCTGCCTTCAACACCATCATCCCAGCTCTGCTCCAGGAGAAGCTCTCCCAGCTGAGTGTGCCCGACTCCACCTGCAGGTGGATCACTGACTTCCTGTCTGACAGGAAGCAGTGCGTGAGGCTGGGGAAGCACGTCTCTGACTCCCTGACCATCAGCACCGGTTCCCCCCAAGGCTGTTTTCTCTCTCCTCTGCTCTTCTCCCTGTACACCAACAGCTGCACCTCCAGTCACCAGTCTGTCAAGCTTCTGAAGTTTGTGGACGACACCACCCTGATCGGACTCATCTCTGGTGGTGACGAGTCCGCGTACAGATGGGAGGTGGACCATCTGTTGGACTGGTGCAGCCAGAACAACCTTGAGCTCAACGCTCTAAAGACAGTAGAGATGGTTGTGGACTTCAGGCAGAACCCAGCCCCACCTGCCCCCATCACCCTCTGTGACTCCACAATTGACACTGTGGAATCTTTCCGCTTCCTGGGAACCATCATCTCCCAGGATCTCAAGTGGGAGCCAAACATCAGCTCCCTCATCAAGAAAGCCCAGCAGAGGATGTTCTTCCTGCGGCAGCTGAAGAAATTCAACCTGCCAAAGACTATGATGGTGCACTTCTACACAGCCATCATTGAGTCCATCCTCACCTCCTCCATCACCATCTGGTACGCCGCTGCTACAGCCAAGGATAAGGGCAGGCTGCAGCGTGTCATTCGGTCTGCTGAGAAGGTGATTGGCTGCAGTCTACTGTCGCTCCAGGAACTGTACACCTCCAGGACCCTGAAGCAGGCAGGGAAGATTCTGGCTGATCCCTCCCACCCCGGTCACAGACTCTTTGAAATTCTCCCCTCTGGCAGGAGGCTGCGGTCCATCCGGACCAAAACCTCACGCCACAAGAACAGTTTTTTCCCATCTGCCACCAGCCTGGTTAACAAAGCCCGGAAACCAACCTGACACTCTCCCTTTCCCCCCCCCCCCCCTTTTTTTTGCTGAGAGGACACCTGTAACCTGCAACTCTATGCGTTACATTAACGCTCAGCATGGACTCCTGCCATACTTGCACAATGATCACCTGCACTGTTGTATTGCTCTTGCATCTTATACTGCTCTACATTTACTCTCACTCACTTAAAACTGTGCACATATATTTATATTATATTGTAGATATGTTTATACTGTTTACTTTGTAATGTATTGCACCAACTACGCCTAAACAAATTCCTTGTATGTCCAAAAACGTACTTGGCAATAAAGCTTTTCTGATTCTGATTCTGATTCTGAGGGTGGGAGTCTTATACGGGCAGTGGCATCACTAGGAAGTCCTCTGCTACCCCCCTTCCCCCTTCGGAGTTGTGCTTTATTTTGGGTAATGGCGCCACAGGAAGTCCACAGTTATCCCCTTTCCTGGCTGTGCTGGAAGAAGGTTAATGCACTTTATTTTGAAATGTTCCAGAAAAGTATGTACTGGAGTTTTAATGTGGAAATCCATGGCTGTAGGTCCCAACATAGATAAAGATAGATTTTTTCGGACGATTATCCTCTCTTGTATCGAATGCTGTTCAGCAGGAAGGATTTTTGCTGATACTTTTGGGACATTTATTTTGATGCATCTTCATAGCAACATGGTGTTTGTCTACAACCTGGAGCAGCTGATTAATATCTCAAAAGCTTAAATAATACTTCAACTACAACCGCAAATCCCTGATGAGTTGAAAAGGAGGTGCCGTGGATGCAGAGCAGGAGCAAAAAGAGGAGAGAGGAGGAGGAAGTTCAAACCATCTTGTCCATCTATTATAATGGTCAATGTAAGATCGTTGGGAAACAAGTTGGATGAACTCCAAGACCTACAAAGGACCCAGCCACAGTATCGGGCATGCAGTATTATGTGTTTCACTGAGACATGGCTGCAGGATCATTTCCCTGACTCCAGCGTCTCGGCAATGCAGAGGAGGTGGACTAGCAGTACTTGTGAACAACAGATGGTGTCATACAGAACATGTTACTGTAAAGTGTCGTCCCTGCAGTCCAGATATTGAACTGTTAGCAGTAATTGTTCGTCCATATTATGTTCCCAGAGAGTTCACCAGTGTTATTTTGCAACAGTTTACGTTCCACCTTTAGCTGTTGCTGACACTACATGTGATGCCATCCGTTCAGTTGTTGCTAAGCTACAGACAAAACACCCCAATGCATTTGTGGCAATATCTGGTGAGTTTAACCATGATTCACTCTCTGTTACACTTCCAACAGTTTTTCAGCTGTTCTACCAGAGAAAACAAAACAGGATTTATTTTATGCATATCTCATGGACTACATCTCTAAAACAAGACCTCCACTAGGCAAATCAGATCATAATCTTGTTTTTTCTGCTCAAAATATAAGCCCCTTGTTCAGAGGCAACCTGTAGTAAAAAGAACTGTGAAAAGATGGTCACAAGAAGCTGAAGAAGCCCTGCAAGGTTGCTTTGAGACTACAGATTGGGATGCACTGTCCTGCCACATGGAGAGGACATCAATGCCATGACTGAGTGTGTAACCCACTATAAACTTATATGTGGATAACACCATCCCCACCAGAACTGTGAGATGCTTTCCCAATAACAAACCCTGGATCACCAGTGACCTGAAGGACCTGCTTAACAACAAATAAAGAGCATTCAGAGAGAGACAGGGAATTATTGAGTATAGGGTAGTAACTTAAAGTCAATATAAGAGATAGCAAGGACTACAGGAAGAAGGAGGTGTGCAAAATCAGAAATCTCAAGTCAAGTTTATTAATATAGCGCTTTTCAGCAACAAGGCACTCAAACACTCTAAATGAGGAAAAACATTACAATGATACAGACAATCAAACAGAAACACAACTCAAATGACATTAATAATCCTTGGGGGTTTACTGGTAAGAGCTGGTTCAAATCAAATCTTTCTAATTGAGATAATTAGCTCATTAAGTCCTCTGTGCTAAGGAATTCATCCTGTGCTAGAGTAAAAATTATAATATTAATCCTTGAGGTTGCTGGTATGAGGTAGCTGTGGTCCCATCATTCAAATAGTAACAGTCATGGGCACTCACTGAAGTCTAAGTAGAGAAGCTGGTAGGTCCAAAACCTCGTACTTGTACTCGTCGTCTTCCGCTTATCCGGGACTGGGTCGCGGGGGCAGCAGACTCAGCAGAGACGCCCAGATGTCCCTCTCTCCAGACACCTCCTCCAGCTCCTCCAGGGGGAGCCCAAGGCGATCCCAGGCCAGCCGAGAGACATAGTCCCTCCAGCGTGTCCTGGGCCGTCCCCTGGGCCTCCTCCCGGTGGGACGTGCCTGGAACACCTCCCGAGGAAGGCGTCCAGGAGGCATCCAGTATAGATGCCCGAGCCACCTCAACTGGCTCCTCTCAATGTGGAGGAGCAGCGGCTCTACTCGGAGCCCCTCCCGGATGGCCGAGCTCCTCACCCTATCTCTAAGGGAGTGCCCGGCCACCCTACGGAGGAAGCTCATTTCAGCCGCTTGTATCCGGGATCTCGTTCTTTCAGTCATGACCCAAAGTTCATGGCCATACGTGAGGGTAGGAACGTAGAGCGACCGGTAAATTGAGAGCTTTGCTTTTCGGCTCAGCTCCCTCTTCACCACAACGGACCGGCACAGCGACCCCATCACTGCAGCAGCTGCACCAATCCGTCTGTCGATCTCCCGCTCCATTCTTCCCTCACTCGTGAACAAGACCCCGAGATACTTAAACTCCTCCACTTGAGGCAGGAACTCCCCTCCAACCTGAAGAGCACAAGCCACCCTTTTCCGGTCGAGTACCATGGCCTCCGACTTGGAGGAGCTGCTCCTCATCCCAGCCGCTTCACACTCGGTTGCCACAGCCACAGCGCATGCTGTAGGTCTTGGCTAGAGGGGGCCAGCAGGACCACGTCATCCGCAAAAAGAAGAGACGAAATCCACTGGTCCCCAAACCAGACCTCCTCAGGCCCTTGGCTGCGTCTAGAAATCCTGTCCATAAAAGTTATGAACAGGACCGGTGACAAAGGGCAGCCCTGCCGGAGTCCAACATGCACCGGGAACAGGTCCGACCTAGTGCCGGCAATGCGGACCAAACTCCTGCTCCGCTTGTACAGAAACCGGATGGCCCCTAATAAAAGGCCCCCGATTCCATACTCCTGGAGAAACCCCCCCAGGGCATCACGAGGGACATGGTCGAATGCCTTCTCCAGGTCCACAAAACACATGTGGACACTGCTTCCCCCTCCTGAGGCGCCGGACGGTTTGCCAGAATCGCTTCGAGGCCAACCGGTAGTCCTTCTACATGGCCTCACCGAACTCCTCCCAGGCCCGAGTTTTTGCCTCTGCCACAGCCCGGGCCGCAGCACGCTTGGCCTCACGGTACCTGTCAGCCACCTCAGGAGTCCCACAAGCCAACCGCAGCTGATAGGACTCCTTCTTCAGCTTGACAGCATCCCTTACTGCCGGTGTTCTCCATCGGGTTCTGGGATTGCTGCCGCGGCAGGCACCGCAGACCTTACGGCCGCAGCTACAGGCAGCAGCATCGACAATAGATGCGGAGAACATGGTCCACTCTGACTCTATGTCTCCAACATCCCCCGGGATCTGGTCGAAGCTCTCCCGGAGGTGGGAGTTGAATACATCCCTGGTCGAGGGCTCTGCCAGGCGTTCCCAGCAGACCCTCACTATGCGCTTGGGCCTGCCAAGTCTGTCCGGCTTTCTCCTCCTCCAGCGGATCCAACTCACCACCAGGTGGTGATCAGTGGACAGCTCAGCCCCTCTCTTCACCCGAGTGTCCAAAACATGCAACCGAAGGTCTGATGATACGACAACAAAGTCGATCATCAACCTCCTGCCTAGGGTGTCCTGGTGCCTAGTGCACTGATGGACACCCTTATGTTTGAACATGGTGTTCGTTATGGACAATCCGTGACTAGCACAGAAGTCCAATAACAAAACACCCCTCGGATTCAGATCGGGGAGGCCATTCCTCCCGATCACGCCTCTCCAGGTGTCACTGTCGTTCCTCACGTGGGCGTTGAATTCCCCCAGCAGAATAATGGAGTCCCCGGGAGGGGCACTATCCAGCACCCCCGACAGGGACGCCAAGAAGGCCGGGTACTCTGCACTACCACTCGGCCCGTAGGCTGAAATGATAGTCAGAGACCTCTCCCCAACCCGAAGGCGCAGGGATACGACCCTCTCATCCACTGGGGTAAACCCCAACACGAGACGGCTGAGCTGGGGGGCAACAAGCAAACCCACCCCAGCCCGCCGCCTCTCAGCGTGGGCCACTCCAGAGTAGAAGAGAGTCCAACCCCTCTGAAGGAGATGGGTTCCAGAGCCCACGCTGTGCGTGTAGGCGAGCCCGACTATTTCTAGTCGATATCTCTTGACCTCCCGCACAAGCTCGGGCTCCTTCACCCCCAGCGAGGTGACATTCCACGTCCCTAGAGCCAGCCTAAGCATCCGGGGATCGGGCCGCTTAGGTCTCCATCTTCGTCCGCCACCCATCCCAAGGTCCAAATCTTTTAATACTAATAATGTTTGGCTTTCACTAGTATGAAATAGTTGTTATACAATCCTTCTAAGAAATCTAAAAATCTCTGGTAATTGGTGTAAAAACAGCTGTAGTAAAATTTTCAAATACTAATAGTATTTGGCTTTTGCTGGTAATCCTGAGAAATCTGAAAATCTATGAAAAGTAATGAAATCACACATTTAGGTAAAATAAGATAGGAGGGGAAAAAATCATATTTCAGACTCTATTCTTAGCAGAATAGAGTCTGAAGTAGAACAAAAAACCTCAGCAGGTGTAAGCAACACACACAAAAGTAAAGATTCAGCAAGGGTACGGTGGAATCTTGAGGGTGTCAATATCTAAGTCTGAGAATGTTTTCAAGAATTAGACTGTAGATAGAAGCACCATTGTCCTTGAGAAGAGAGGTGGAAGTTTTATCAATCGGCTGCATAGTCCTATCAGCACACAGCAGGTAGGGGAGTGCTGGGGAAGAGCGTCGTATTTATATAACATCCAGGAGATAGTTTGTCGATAGCCAGCTAGCAGAAGTTGCCAAGGCCACATTGGGGAGCCAGATTTAGAAAAACAATAAATGTTGTGGTTTGGGGTTGTTGTGAATTTCCAACTAACTTAAGAGTTTTACTGGTATGTCTCAATTGTGAATCCAAATAGCCAAATTTCTGGTACTTTCTGCAGATCTGGAGCATACAACTTCTCCAAGATTATATCCTTTAACCTCTGAGTCCAACCGCTGCCAGGCTGCAATTCTGTTCAAGAATCGTGTCCAGCTTGCTATTCTGCTCTCTTAACGTTTCAGTCTGAGTGTTGATCGCTCTACAGACTCCATCCAACATCGCAGGAAGCTTTGCAACGCTTTGAACAGCCACCCACGTTTTGCGAATCACTCGATAAGCCAGGTAACCACCAACTCCAAAAAGCAGAAATCCTGTAATCAAAAGTCCAAATATGTACACATTTTCTACGTATGCGACCGACATCGTAGTCAGGCACACAATATTCCACTGCTGCCAAGAATCCATGTGTATCCAGAGAAGAACGTCCTGTCTGGACAAGCGGTTCTCCTTTACCCTGTCTTCCCGTCAAATTTTTTTTTATCAATTACGTTGAGAGACCACTTGACCAAATCCATAATTTACAAGTTTGGAGGATATGCAAAGTGAGACTGAGAAAAAGACAGACAAAAAACAGAAGCAGGGATCAGCAGGGAGGGAGGGAGAGAAAACCCCTGTGTCATCCACCGAGAGCAAGACAAAGAGGTCAGGGATGAAGAAGACGACAGGCTTCAAGCAGAAAGAAGATCGGAGAAGTTTATTTATATAGCGCTTTTCAGCAACAAGGCACTCAAGGTGCTGTACATAAGTAAAAACATTACAATGATATAGAAAATCAAACAACAGAAAAACAATATCAAATGACATTAATAATCCTTGGAGGTTTAATGGTAAGAATACAATACTTCTAAGAAATCTAAGAATCTATGAATCTTTCTAAGCTGGGTCACTGGTATAAAACAGTTTTAGTCCAACCTTCAAATACTAATAATTTGGCTTTCACTGGTATGAAATTGTTTTAATACGATCCTTCTAAGATATCTAAAAATCCATGAGCCATATTTAGGTAAAAAGAGGATAAGAAAGACCACATTAGGTAAGAGGATGTGGAAAAAATCATACTTTACACTTTATCCTTAACAGGATACAGTTTGAGATATCAAAAAACCTCAGCGCAAAGAAGCAACACATATATGAGACAACATGTTGCAGGGATATGGTGAAGGATGTATGTCAGAGGTGCGTATGTTTATATGACCATGTGAATGTGTGCAAAGTAAGTCCATGAAGCACTTTCACAGAGGCCATTGTCCTTGATGGTACGATGGAAAATTCATCAACTGGCCACATAGTTCAGAGCAGGTCCACAGATGTCCTCAGGGAAGGGAGGGGGCAGAGGGAGCAGAGCGTCATGTTTACATAATTTCCAGGAGAAGTTGAAGATAGCCAGCCATCAAGGCCTTGCAGGGGAGCCAGATGCAGAAAACAACAATTATTTGGGTCAGGCTGACTCTTAATTTTCTGTCAGTCTTGAGAGTTTTGCTGGTGCTTCTCAATGGCGAATCCAAACAGCCAAATTCCTGGTCTTTCGCCAGATCCAAGTGAACAACTTCTCCAAGATTTATCCCATTTCACCTCTGAGTCCAGGAACCGCAACCAGCCTGTGATCTTGTAGGATCACATCCAGTTTGCGATTCTGCTCCCTTAACATTTCAGTCTGAGTGTTGATAGCTCTGCAGATCCCTTCACATGAGCCGGGCAGTCTTACAATGGCCAGAACTGCTGCCCACATTTTCCCAATTTCACGATATACCAGGTAACCGTAAACTCCAAAAAGCAGAAATCCTGTTATCAGAAATCCAATTATGTACACATCTTCCATATCCTCGACTGACATCATTTTTACACACAAAATCCTCCACTTTTGCCAGGAGTCCATTGTGTATCTGGACAAGAATGTCCCGTCCAGACAAGAGGGCTCTCCCTTACCCTGTGTTCCCATTGAGAATATTTGATCAATTGTGTTGAGAGACCAGCTGACCAGATCCATAATTCACAATTCGGGAGATATGCAAATAGAAGCTCCGAAAGACGACAAGACACAGAGCAGAAGTAGGTCCAAAATGTGTCAGTCATAGAGTCCTGAAGCCTTTGCCGAGCAGCTCTGTGGGATTCTGCAGAACATCTTCAACCCTAGCCTGGCCCAGAAGAAGGTTGCAGTGTTGTGGAAGACCTTCATTCTTGTTCCAGTACCAAAGAAAACTCACCCAACAGTCCTCAATGACTATAGACCTGTTGCCCTGACATCCCACACCATGAAGGTCCTAGAGAGACTCCTGTTGGCCCACCTGAGTAAGCAAACAGTAAACCATCAGGACCCCCTTCAGTTTGCTTATCGCTGTGGAAACTCCAGAAGAAATTCAGGTGGAGGCCTCAACAATCTCCTGGATCAAAGACTACCTGACAAACAGACCACAGTTTGTGAGACTGAAGGGTTGTGAGTGTAACCAGGTAGTCAGCAGCACAGGAGCACCACAGGGGACGGTACTCTCACCATTCCTTTTCACTCTGTACACCTCAGACCTCCAGGACCAGACAGACTCCTGTCATCTGCAGAAATACTCGGATGATTCTGCAGTGGTGGGGTGGATCAGAGATGGAGAAGATGAGTACAAGAAGGTGGTGGACCGCTTTGTGGCATGGTGTGGAAACAATCATCTCATGTTGAACGTGAATAAAAAAAAGGAGATGATTGTAGATTTAAAGACAAACAGAAATAAGTCAAAAACCTTCTATCATGGGAGAAGAAGTGGAGGTGGTGGAGGAGTATAAATACCTCGGTGTTCACCTGGACAACAGACTAGAGTGGAGATGCAACTGTGAAGCCATCTACAAGAAGGGACAGAGCAGACTGTACTTCCTGAGGAAGCTTAGGTCCTTCAGTGTTTGCAGCAAGATGCTGCAGATCTTCTATAAGTCTGTTGTGGAGAGTCTGATCTCTTCTGAAGGCTGGTTCTGTTCTGGGGACTCCTCTAGAACCTCTGGAGATCATTGTACAAAGAAGGATTCTTCATAAAACGAGGAACATTATGGAGGACCCTGAGAATCCTCTTCATCAGACTGTTGTACAACAACAGAGTGTCTTCAGTGTCTTCAGTCAGAGGCTTCTTCAGATCTGCTGTAAGACGGAGCGCTACAGGAGATCCTTCCTGCCCACAGCCATCAGCATCTACAACGGCTCTTTGAAGAAACCTTGGATGATATGAGCTACAACAACATTTAATTTCACTTACAACTATATTATCAATATTAACAATAAATATATACATAATTTGGTGATAAACACATAACTTATAATAAATGTATTTAAAATCAGTACAGGATATCAACAAAAAATAGTAGTAAACACAGGATAACTTTTAGGCCCCACTAAAAATAGTCTAAAATCACCTCTGGCTTCACTACTTCTCACTGTGTCACTCCATCTTCCGCCTTGTGTGTCAGATATTTGTTCCACCTCTTCTACAGATAAGCTTAAATATTTAAAGCTGGAGAGTTTTTTATCGAATGGAGGTGAGACATTTAAATCAGAAAGTTGTTTTTTTATATAATCCAAATGGTGACTTCTGAGTCCCGTCAGCCCAAAATGCTAGTTGTGCTTTATCACCATTGAATCCATATTTAGTTCAATCAACAATAACATCAGTTTACACCAATAGGATGTCTCTAAAATGAATTTTGCTACAGTGTGTAGCTCTGCCTAAACAATGTCAGACTCCAGACGCATTATCCATCAATCGCTGGTGGCTTCCCGGTGTTACGATTTGAGAAAAGCTGGTCTGATCCAGGGAGATGGCGTCCATTCCACTTTGATGCAGCAAAATTCGAGGGTCAAGGGGCCTCATGTGCTAATGAGTGCGCACTTTTCATACTAAAAGTTTGTAATAGGGAGAAATTCTGAAACTTGCGGTCTCCAAAATAATTCAGATGTACAAAACATGTCACCGCACATGTTGTCTTCAAACATCCTAGTTTGCGATGAATTGGGTGCAGCTGTACGTGGCAATCGAACTGCCCCGTCACTGTCCATAAATATGTATCGCAAAGTAGTATTAATAGCCAGAAGGCACCCACCACATGTCCAAATAACCATGGCAAATGCATGGGTGAGTAAACCAAGAAATTTCATTGAATGTGAAATTCCTCTCTTTTTCTTTCTGCTCTCGGTGGAGGAGGACGCTTTTTCTCTGTCTCCCACCACCTCCCATATCTGCCCTGCTGCAGCTCTGTGTCTTGTCTTCTTTTTGGAGCCTCTTTTTGCATATCTTCCAAATTCTTAGTTATTGATTTGGTCAGCTGGTCTCTCAATGCAATTGATCAAATTTTCTCGAGGAGGAGACAGGGTGAAGGAGCGCCCAACTTGTCCGGACGGGACGTTTTTCTCTGGATACACAATGGACTCCTAGCAGAAGTGGAGGATTGTGTGTTTGTCGATAATGTCAGTCGAGGATGTGGAAGATATGTATATAATTGGATGTTTGATATCAGGATTTCTGCTTTTTGGAGTCACCGGTTACCTGGCATATTGAGAAATTCGGAGAATGTCAGCAGCTGTTCTGGCAATTGTGAGGCTGCCTGGCATACAGGTCCTTCTCACAATATTAGCATATTGTGATAAAGTTCATTATTTTCCATAATGTCATGATGAAAATTTAACATTCATATATTTTAGATTCATTGCACACTAACTGAAATATTTCAGGTCTTTTATTGTCTTAATACGGATGATTTTGGCATACAGCTCATGAAAACCCAAAATTCCTATCTCACAAAATTAGCATATTTCATCCGACCAATAAAAGAAAAGTGTTTTTAATACAAAAAACGTCAACCTTCAAATAATCATGTACAGTTATGCACTCAATACTTGGTCGGGAATCCTTTGGCAGAAATGACTGCTTCAATGCGGCGTGGCATGGAGGCAATCAGCCTGTGGCACTGCTGAGGTCTTATGGAGGCCCAGGATGCTTCGATAGCGGCCTTTAGCTCATCCAGAGTGTTGGGTCTTGAGTCTCTCAACGTTCTCTTCACAATATCCCACAGATTCTCTATGGGGTTCAGGTCAGGAGAGTTGGCAGGCCAATTGAGCACAGTGATACCATGGTCAGTAAACCATTTACCAGTGGTTTTGGCACTGTGAGCAGGTGCCAGGTCGTGCTGAAAAATGAAATCTTCATCTCCATAAAGCTTTTCAGCAGATGGAAGCATGAAGTGCTCCAAAATCTCCTGATAGCTAGCTGCATTGACCCTGCCCTTGATAAAACACAGTGGACCAACACCAGCAGCTGACACGGCACCCCAGACCATCACTGACTGTGGGTACTTGACACTGGACTTCTGGCATTTTGGCATTTCCTTCTCCCCAGTCTTCCTCCAGACTCTGGCACCTTGATTTCCGAATGACATGCAGAATTTGCTTGCATCCGAAAAAAGTACTTTGGACCACTGAGCAACAGTCCAGTGCTGCTTCTCTGTAGCCCAGGTCAGGCGCTTCTGCCGCTGTTTCTGGTTCAAAAGTGGCTTGACCTGGGGAATGCGGCACCTGTAGCCCATATCCTGCACGGTGGCTCTGGATGTTTCTACTCCAGACTCAGTCCACTGCTTCCGCAGGTCCCCCAAGGTCTGGAATCGGCCCTTCTCCCCAATCTTCCTCAGGGTCCGGTCACCTCTTCTCGTTGTGCAGCGTTTTCTGCCACACTTTTTCCTTCCCACAGACTTCCCACTGAGGTGCCTTGATACAGCACTCTGGGAACAGCCTATTCATTCAGAAATTTCTTTCTGTGTCTTACCCTCTTGCTTGAGGGTGTCAATAGTGGCCTTCTGGACAGCAGTCAGGTCGGCAGTCTTACCCATGATTGGGGTTTTGAATTATGAACCAGGCTGGGAGTTTTAAAGGCCTCAGGAATCTTTTGCAGGTGTTTAGAGTTAACTCGTTGATTCAGATGATTAGGTTCATAGCTCGTTTAGAGACCCTTTTAATGATATGCTAATTTTGTGAGATAGGAATTTTGGGTTTTCATGAGCTGTATGCCAAAATCATCCGTATTAAGACAATAAAAGACCTGAAATATTTCAGTTAGTGTACAATGAATCTAAAATATATGAATGTTAAATTTTCATCATGACATTATGGAAAATAATGAACTTTATCACAATATGCTAATATTTTGAGAAGGACCTGTATGTGATGGGATCTTCAGAGCGATCAGCACTCAGACTGAGATGTTACGTGAGCTGAATCGCAGACTGGATGTGATCCTTACACAGGATTGCAGGCAGGTTGCGGTTCCTGGACTCAGGGGTGAAATGGGATAAATCTTGGAGAAAGTTGTTAGCTTGGATCTGCCGAAAGACCAGGAATTTGACTGTTTGGATTCGCCTTTGAGAAGCACCAGCGAGACTCTCAAGGCTGACGGAAAATTAAGAGTCAGCCTAACCCAAATAATTATTGTTTTTCTGAATCTGGCTCCCCTGCACAGCCTTGATGGCTGGCTATCTTCATCCTCTCCTGGAAGTTATGTAAACATGATGCTCTGCTCCCTCTGCTCCCTCCCTTCCCTGAGGACATCTGTGGACCTGCTCAGAACTTTGTGGCCGGTTTATGAACATTACACCGTACCATCAAGGACAAAGAATTTATTCTTTGAAATCAAGGTGTCAGTAATGGAAATGGAGCCAAGGTGTCTTTAGGGTTAGGGTTAGTCTTATTTGGCAGCATTCTTCTGGAATTAGAACAAAATCAAACAAATGGAGGGCAGAAGGAGGAGAATGCAGTAAATGGAAACATAAAATAAAAGTGGTCCGACATAATATTGGATGTCAAAAAGAGAGTCGCTGTGCATCGGTAGGAGTGGAGCTGTCCACACATGAACAGAGACTTCTGGCTTCCAGACTCTCTGTACCACTGCCCTCCAGGCAAGGTTCGCCAACAGTCCTCCACGCCTCTGGCAAGGCTAACCACAGCCAACCTCCTGAAAGGGCGTCCGAGGGTCCTAAACGCCTCTTGGTCAGCCTCCAGACTCTCCATGTTGCTGACCTCCAAGGCACTTTCTTAGCAAACAGTAGCTCACTGCACATTTTCATGGCAGGGCAAAAGTTTGCATGGATTACTGCACACTTTCACGTTTTTGTGCGTATGCACGCTTCGTACATGAGGCCACAGGTCCGTAAGCATATTCTGACCAGTCTTCCAACCAACCACAGTTCCGTCCTGACTACTGAGCTGGCCTTCCTCACCAGCTTCCCTAGTTTGGTGGCGCCGCAAGGCCCTCACCACCACCTCACCAGCACACCACAGCAAAGACAATTACACTGACTACTGCTGTCAAGATTCAGGTTTGGAGGTAGGACCATAGTGCAGTGAAGGACTAACTCCCAGTTAGAATTTAATTGACCCAGTTTAAATAGCTCATCATGGTGTGCAGAGTTCTGACAGAAACATTCTGCATGGAAATAGACCAGTTTAATGTCTCACCTGTAGTCCCAGTAGGATGCATAGGTACCATGGTGGGACATCTTCAATGGTGTAAATCATGTCCGCCTTCTCTGTTCTGATTGGCTGGTTTATTTTACTCTGTCGTCTGATAGGTGAGTCGGCCTTGCCCAATTTGTGGCCTCGTCCATCTTCCAAGTGATCCTGACTCTGTTTGGACAAATACAGGTGCAGCATGTTGATCCAGGTGTACCAGGTGAAAAGGAAGAGGGTGTTAAGAAGCAAGCAACGATGCAGTAGCATAAACACATAGTTGGAAGGATAACCTGACAGGAGAACGAATGGCTAAATTCTGATAAAACATTTTTCTACATAAAAAAAAAACATTATCTTGAGATGGGATTGTTGTATGAAGATAATCTTAGATTTTAATACTTTATCCTATTTAATACTTGTTTTACCTTATCTAACTTTCGCCTATCTCTGACATATCACGTATGACAGTGGGGCTTGGCCTCAATGGTAAAACTTAACAACTAAGAACTTCTACTCATTGCGCATATTAAGTTTTTCACAATAAGCTCACCTCGATGAAATGAATGGTAGCTTATTTCAACCAGAATCAGAAACAGCTTGATCTGCAAAGATGGTGTGCACTAACAAGGGATTTGACTTCAGTTACAAGTGCTCACCGCATGTAGACATTTGGTATGAATATAATACTGTGCAAAGGTTTTAGGCAGGTGTGAAAAATTGCTGTAAACAAAGAATGTTTTCAAAAATGGAAGTATTAATCATTTATTTTCATCAATCAACAAAATGCAGTGAATGAACAACAGAGAAATCTAAATCAAATCAATATTTGGTGTGACCACCCTTTGCCTTTAAAACAGCATCAGTTCTTCTAGGTTCACTTGCACACAGTTTTTGAAGGAACTCAGCTGGTAGGTTATTCCAACCATCTTGGAGAACTAACCACAGATCTTCTATGGATGTAGACTTTCTCACATCCTTCTGTCTCTTCATGTAATCCCAGAAACACTCCATGATGTTGAGATCAGGGCTCTGTGGGGGCCATACCATCACTTCCAGTAAGTCTTGTTCTTCTTTACATTGAAGATAGTTCTCTGACTCTGGCTTTATGTTTGGGTTCACTCACTTAGCATTTTATTAATTGATAAAAATAAACAATCATCATTTATATTTTTGAAAGAATTCTTTGTTTACAGCATGTTTTCACACCTGCCTAAAACTTTTGCACAGTACTACATATCAACTTAAGAAAAAACAGGACTTAGGAAATAAACTTAGGAAATAACATTAAGATGAAAGGAGTAGAAATCATTAGACTTATGATCTTCCAAATTAAATTTGCGTTAATCTTAATTTCCTGCTCTTCATCTGTTCTTTCTCACGACATCCGGGCTGGGAGAGGTTGAGGCCGCAAGAATATCAGTGATAGCATTATTATACCTCAACACTTCCCAGTTTATTATGTTCTTTGTACATTTAGAGTTGTTTCCTGCTCGATCTCTGTTTGTCTTTTCCCGTAAGGTGAATAACAGCGTTGAAAACAACAGCTTTAGAAGTAACTGTCCTACTATTGGCGTTAGTTTTTTCAGTGACAAGTAATCAGACAAATTACTTTTTCTATCGTTACAACACCATTACCGACAATTAAATGGGGCGTGTTACAACCTAAAGCTACTCATTGAAGCTCTTGTCATCTGTCGTGGCTCTCAGCTACAGGAGCTAAGCTTTTTTTCTTTGGTGAAGGGAGGAGCGAGGGGAAAGACAATCGTATACACAAAAGCTAATTCTAATCCTAATTGTTTGCACATTCACGGACATAAAATTAATTTTAATTTAGAGTTTATAAGCGTCCTCTGTCAATAAACAACTTTTGAATATTTTTCGGTAATAACTTATTCTTAGCCTTAAACACCACTTGTAATGTTTTAAAAATAACAAAATGAGCCAATGGGTTGGTATGTATTTGAAAAGCTAAAACTGTGCTGAGATTTGCCGATTAAATATGTATTATGTTCTTCAAATAATATTGTCCAGTTCCTACTAGTGGTGTCTTTGGAGAAACTTTCAGATGAAGTTCTTTCTCTGAATAGAATTCCTCTGAACACAGGTGAACAGGATTACCTTATTAGATTTGCCTGCTGAGATAGAGCAATGACAGGGATGGGTGCGCTTGATTCGTTGTAGAGTGCACCCCAGTTGCATGGAGATAGTAAACCATTTAAAACTGTCAGATTTGTTAGATTAACTTGACAGTGCTTCTTGTACATAACAAATTGCTATTTTTTGAGGTATCACTAATGACTGCAAATTAGTTTTATAATTATTTCCCCAAACTTCTACACAATATGTGAAATATGACAACAGTGAACAGTAAAGAATATGAAGAGATCTCTGATCTAAAACCAGCCTTGCTCAACTGAGGACTGCAACACTTTTTGAGATTTTTTTTAAAGAATCAATTCATTTGATTATCCATAATAACATCTAAAAAACAAATTTAATTTACTTGTGTGATATTTATACCATCCAACAAAACATTATTTTAAGTATTTTTTGTTTTGTTTCCAAAATACATAAACTTTGTTTTATTCATATTCAAGTATAGTTTATTTTTATTGAAATTGTATTTTGTTAAATTCTGTAATTACATCTGTGATTAGTTTTTGCAGATCCTGGCCACAACAAAAAAGATCAGTATCATCCGCAAACAATATGGCTTTTAATATTGTTGACACTTCACACGAATTATTAATACATAATATGAAACGTTTTGGTCCTGAGACAGAACCGATCCACAGATAAAATTTTAACATTGAGATGTATGTTCTCCCATTCTTACAAATTGTGTTCTTTTACTCAGAAAGCTTAACAAAGTAAAGGCCGCACCTCAGTGTATATTAGATTAACTCTAAACATTATTTTGGGCGTTTACAATTGACCAATATAATGTCACAGTGACAGTTGATTAACCAGTGACCATCACTGATTGATGATGTCAAGTTCAACAGTTTCTCTTAAAAAATTAAATGAACTACTGACATGAGTAAAAAGACACAACATTTTGAGATTTTGAGATGTGTATGTTTTTATTTTTCTCCCACACAATGACAACTATTATGATGTGATTTTCCCATAAATAATTTCTAAAAACCCTCCAAATGCTGTAAAAAGCAGCCCAAATTTTAATAACCCGCCCAAAGCTATTTTATTCCAGCCCAACATGTTCAGAAGAAGCTCAACTGGGGGGAAACCAGTGCAGTCTGGCAGCACTTCACAGCTTATCCCAATCCCATAAAGAAAACACTAATCAACAACAACAACAAATATGTCGGAGCATAATGTATACGCATGATGGTGCCCCCTTCACTTTTGTGCCTGCCCCCTTATATATGCAGGCCTAGAACCGGCCCTGGAAAAAAGTAACGCAACAGTTACTTTCCCTGTTAACTAGTTACCTTTATAGTGGAGTAACTCAGTTACTAACTCAGTCATTTTTTGGGAGAAGTAACTAGTAACTATAACTAATTACCTTTTTAAAGTAACATGCCCAACACTGGTCTTTCCTCGTGTCTTGTAGTTTTTTGTATCTCTCTTCAGCCCCATTCATGATAAATAGTACCCAGCCTTAGCCACAGCTACCATGCAATTAAGTAGATTTTGCTCATCTGCACCACCTCACTTTCTCCATTGCCTGCACCTGGAACAGGTGACCAAGTCAAGTCAGAGCTTGGTCATTGTTCTCCATTGGAATCTCATGTTTTCATGCCTGTTTGTTCTCCCTGGTTCTTCCAGTTTTTTCATCCGTGTGTCATGTCATGTTTTCTTTTTGAGTTTTTTGTTTTATTAAAACTTTTTCAAATCATCATGCCACTCCCAAGATCTTGTTTGCACTTTGGTGACACTGATTTGTGTACAAGTTGTTTGGGTGTTTGTCTATCTCACTTCCCTCCAGGGTGTGACTGGCAAGTGCAGCCGCCAGCAGCTGCAGCTCACTAGGCTCATCAGGAGGAGCTTAAAGAGGACCCTGATCTTTGACACAGATACCAAATCATTTGCTCACATGAGCGGTAATCAAGCTTACATCTTTGTGTGTGTTTTTCCTCTCGATCCAAGTTTGATCACCCTTCTATCCTCCTTCACAGAGCCTCCAAAAGAACGCCTGGATGTTTTTGCTTGGAACTTCAGAGATCCGTTTCCTGAGGTTAGCGTCTTATATATTATTTAGACTACCCTCCCTGTTCCACAGCTCCTCCTACAGCCCTCCTGCTCGTTACCTAACAGATCCTAACCTCCACTGCTCCATCACTCACCTGCCTGTCCACTCTACCTCACTACTCTACATCACAGATTTCTCTTGAAAGGAGAAGGAGAACGATTATCTTCCCAAAACCCAAACTCCTGTCGATCTCAGTTCAGTGAAGTGACTAACCTTTCCCTGGATCTTCCAACACTTCTAAAACAGTAAGCGCAACTTTTGTCTTACATTTTCCCTTTCCATTCAAATCATTCTAACTGCTATCTCTCACCCTAGCCACCTGGAGACCAGCCTTGAGTCCTGCCGATCTCCTCTTCTCATTCTTGATTGGCAAATGCACTTAAGTATCTCGGGGTCTTGTTCACGAGTGAGGGAAGAATGGAGCAGGAGATCGACAGACGGATCGGTGCGGCTGCCACAGTAATGGGGGCGCTGTGCCGGTCCGTTGTGGTGAAGAGAGAGCTGAGCCGAAAAGCAAAGCTCTCGATTTACCGGTCGGTCTACGTTCCTACCCTGACCTATGGCCATGAACTTTGGGTTATGACCGAAAGAACGTGATCCCGGATACAAGCGGCTTAAATGAGCTTCCTCCGTAGGGTGGCCGGGCCCTCCCTTATAGATAGGGTGAGGAACTCGGAGTAGATCCGCTCCTCCACATCGAGAGGAGCCAGTTGAGGTGGCTCAGGCATCTATACTGGATGCCTCCTGGACGTCTTCCTCAGGAGGTGTTCCAGGCACGTCCCACCGGGAGGAGGCCCAGGGGACGGCCCAGGACACGCTGGAGGGACTATGTCTCTCGGCTGGCCTGGGAACGCCTTGGGCTCCCCCTGGAGGAGCTGGAGGAGGTGTCTGGAGAGAGGGACGTCTGGGCGTCTCTGCTGAGTCTGCTGCCCCCGCGACCCGGTCCCAGATAAGCGGAAGACGACGAGTATGAGTACGAGTACTTTTCTAAGAAGCGGTGTAGGAAATGACTGACTGACATTTCTAAACCCACCAGCTTTGCCGTAATTGCTCCCAGCTCAGAGTCAATAAAAATGAAAAATGACATTTGGTTCTAAACCATAAACCCTGAAAGAGCAGTATGTGTATGTATAGCCAAGGTCTTGGAAAAAAAAAGGGGGGGGGATAGAGTCCTGGAAACTGTCTTTATTTTTGTATTAGGAGTGTAGCGACCATCAGGTTCCATTCTTTTGGTCGCTTCTGGGTTTGGGCGGATTTCAAACAAATATCCTGACTGCCAAATATGTTGGGGAATGCTCCCATTTATTGAGCAGCTTGTGAGGTTTGTGTTGGAATAATTGTATATAGATTTATCTTATATTTTTTCCTTTTCTATTAACTTTACAATTTGATCTTTATAACCTTTCATGATGTTTGTGTGAGTAAGGATGTGATGAGTTTGTCTGCAGGCAAGGATCAAAGGTGGAGCTGAGAAGGAAGCAGTCATAGATGAGGAGGTCATAAAGATGATGGCTGATTGCGCTGAACAGATGACAACTGATCTTAAGATGGAGGAGACTGTGGAAGTGTGTTGTTAAAAGATAATGGTGTTTATGACCTGTATACGTTGCAGCTGTTTTTCCCATCCTTTAGAGAGCAACGTTTTTTGTAACTAGGGACCCTCGAAAGATAATAAAAAGAGTGGAGCGGACAGATGGTTTTCAGAGCGGTAGGAGATTGTAACTGAAAGCACATCTCTGTCCGTTCTCCTCGCGGTGAGTGAAATAACAAATTCTTTGTCTTTCTCTTCTTTCTGTGATGTTATAGGTATTTTAGGTTGTTTAAACCTGACAGTTTGATTGCTTAATCCAATGGGCTCTAACACAACACAAGACCACCAATAAAAACTAGGCTTGGCCAACAGAGCGGTAAAAACCGTAGGACCTTCCCTCGCCCAAACCTTCTGCCTTCTCACCTCTCCACCTATATAACTTTCACCCCACACCGCCACCAGCGGTAGAACGAAATATAGGTCAGTGTGTAAATCAGCGTGAAAACACCATCCAAAACAAACCAAATAAAATAAATTAAACTATAACCCAACACCAAGAACATAAATGGCTCCTACAAGGAGAACTTTGTTCCTCACTCACCATGGTCCCCAGCTACTACATACAGAAGGTTTTTGTAATAGTCGATAGCTACCTGTGGCATTTAGAAGAGAAATTCTTGCCACCATATAGGTTCCTGAGCATGTGTGGGTTATGTAAGAATCCAGGGAAGGTGTTGATGTCGACAAACTGCTTTATGATCGCCTCAAACCCCCATTTGAGTTGATCATAAAGTTGATACAGGTCCTCTTTGCGGAGAGATCTAGAGATCTTGGTTCCATCACATCTAATATTTTGTTTTCTTGCTTCCCAATGAATAAACTGTAGTTATTTGTTTTTTAAGTGGTGGGCCAACCCTAACCCTAACCCTAACCCTGGGCTCTGTTTTCATTTGGTTTTCCCAAGGCTAATATGTGAACTCTCCGAGTCCAAGCCATCTCAATAGCATGTCGGTAATAAAGTTGAAAAGAGATGGTGTTCATTCTGCTCCTTTTTCTTGCTGCAGAGTTTGACTTTTCATGCCTGACTGTGCTGTGTGTAACCACCCATCACTAATGAAATCGGATGCTCTGAAAACAGAAATTACATCTGCTGCTGTCTGTTGGAGAGGTAACTGCCTGTTTTATTTGGTGACTGTATTTACTGACGTGTCCAAATCAGTAGTGATTGCTGACTAAGGCTTTGTTGAATCTTCAGGCACTTGATTAACAAAAGGGTTCATTCCTCCAGGCTTCAATGACACGATGCTCGAGGTCAACATCCAGTGGTCGATAAACTAAAATGCAATCAAAGCTTGTTTATGCTTCATCAACTCCCACCATTTTACATGTCACAGCATTCTTCTCAGCACTGATTGTCCCCCTACATCATTTCAGTTTTATTTAATGCTATGAAACATTTCAAATGTTTTGCTAGATATCTGAAATGTTTTCTACAAAAACGGACTGATGTTGTTTTCACAGAGGACAACAAATACAGTCGATCGTTGATAAAAAGGTTATGGGTGTGTATAGAACAAGTGAAGGCCACTAAATATTTATATACTGCCCTGTTACTTACTCATTCATTCACACTAAAGGATTCACCTGAGAAACCAAGATAATTAGATGGTTTGTTTAACCCTCACTCAAGTGATAAAGCCACACCTAAGCACAGGGGTTCGATGCAAACGCTTCATGAGCAACCACACAGGTGTCAGGTACTAATCATTAGAACAGTATTATACAGTATAAAATGTCTGTCTGTAGCTGCTTTGACAGATGCAGTAAAGACTTCACATGTATGTAAGTTGTGCCCAAGGAATGGATAAAAACATGGCCTGAACTGTACACAAATAAACATTCTGGTAAGAAACTCTGCAGCTTTAAATACATCACTAAGCTTCTCTTAGTCCAACCCAGGAAGGGGGAGTCACAGTTAGAATCCCTGAACTAAACTGTTCTCTAGCCACACCTCGCTCTTTATCCTGCTGCCTAGCCGCTAAAGGAGAGGCAGCACGCAACAAACTGAATGTCTGACTTGCTGGCAAGCTGGACAAATTCTTCAAACTTGGATCCAGAGTTGACTAAGATCTGCTGTTCGTGTACCCACTAATCAAAAAACAACCGAAAGTTACGTAATGTTTTGCTGTTCGAGTAATTCGGTGACCATGCGAAAGGGGTAATAAAGACATTCTGAGTTTCTGCAGAAAATCTAAACAGAGATGACCCAGAAGATATGTAGTTGCTAATCATGTCTTCCTGGATGCCAGTCCAGGTAGCAGGAGCTAGCCCAGCTGCTACTGAAAGCAGCTGCCACGTTTCTTTGTCTGTCGTCCACCACATGGCCAGATCGGCCACGTCCATCACCTAACCCAGCGTCCTTTGGGCCTTTCTTTACTTCTGTTCTTTAGAACGGTACATGTAAACGGTGGTGTTTGGGTAGAGAAAAGTAGTTTAGGATTCAACAATCGACATATTGTTAATTTCATTATGTTTTTGCTTTGTGTGTGTTATCTATAAGTTGAATTATTTCAGTGCTAGCAAGCTATCTGCTCAACTAATGCGAACAAACCTCTCAGCCTTAAGGCTAGTTATTTGTTCCAAGTTGTGTTTAAAAGTTTCAACAAACTTTATTTAATGGGTGGATTTGAACACAGATCGGTCATAACATGCCAGTAGCGCTCATGCGCACATTAATACGTATACTAATGGTAGTTAAATGTACGTAGTGAACAAGCTATAAGGTTTCCTCTGTTAGCTAAAATTCAATTCAATTCAAAAATACTTTATTAATCCCAAAGGGAAATTAAATGTTGTTATAGCTCATCATGAAGGTTTCTTCAAAGAGACGTTGTAGATGCTGATGGCTGTGGGCAGGAAGGATCTCCTGTAGGTCCGTCTTACAGCAGATCTGAAGAAGCCTCTGATTGAAGACACTCTGTTGTTGTAGGACAGTCTGATGAAGAGGATGTTCAGGGTTCTCCATAATGTTCTTCATTTTATGAAGAATCTTTCTTTCCACAATGATCTCCAGAGGTTCTAGAGGAGTCCCCAGAACAGAACCAGCCTTCTTTATCAGCTTGTTGAGCTTTTTTAAGTCCCTGGTTCTGATGCTGCTTCCCCATCAGATGATGGAGAAGAGATCATACTTTCCACAACAGACTTATAGAAGATATGCAGCATCTTGCTGCAAACACCAAATGACCTAGGCTTCCTCAAGAAGTACAGTCTGCTCTGTCCCTTCTTGTAGATGGCTTCACAGTTGCATCTCCACTCTAGTCTGTTGTCCAGGTGAACACCGAGGTATTTATACTCCTCCACCACCTCCACTTCTTCTACCATGATAGAAATAGTTTTTGACTTATTCCTGTTTCTCTTAAAATCTACAATCATCTCCTTTGTTTTAGTCACGTTCAAAATGAGATGATTGTTTCTACACCATGCCACAAAGTGGTCCACCACCTTCCTGTACTCAGCTTCTTGTCCATCTCTGATCCACCCCACGACTGCAGAATCATCTGAGTATTTCTGCAGATGACAGGAGTCTGTTCCTGGAGTCTGAGGTGTACAGAGTGAAAAGGAATGGTGAGAGTACCGTCCCCTGTGGTGCTCCTGTGCTGCTGACTACCTGGTTAGACTCACAACCCTTCAGTCTCACAAACTGTGGTCTGTTTGTCAGGTAGTCTTTGATCCAGGAGATTATTGAGGCCTCCACCTGAGTCTTCTGGAGTTTCTGACAAAGCAAATCAGGTTGGATTGTATTAAATGTTCTGGAGAAATCAAAGAACATGATCCTCACAGTGCTGCTGGCTTTGTCCAGATGACAGTGGGTTTGTTGAAGCAGGTGTATGATGGCATCTTCAACTCCAACTCCACAGTGATAAGCAAACTGAAGGAGGTCCTGATGGTTTATTGTTTGCTTACTCAGGTGGGCCAACAGGAGTCTCTCTAGGACCTTCATGATGTGGGATGTCAGGGCAACAGGTCTATAGTCATTGAGGACTGATGGGTGAGTTTTCTTTGGTACCAGAACAAGACTGGAGGTCTTTCACAACACTGGAACCTTCTTCTGGTCCAGGCTAAGGTTGAAGAGGTGCTGCAGAATCCCACAGAGCTGCTCTGCACAGCCCTTCAGGACTCTAGGGCTGACATGATCTGGACCTGCAGCCTTATTAAGATTCAGTCTCTCCAGTTGTCTCTTCACCTGACTTCTCGAGACACACAGGTGGAAGGGGGAAGCAAAGGAAGCATCAGCATCTTCTGATTTGGTTGAAGGCAAATATGTAGAAGCAGAAGGGTCTAGGGCTGAGGTGGAAGATAAAAAATGTGAGGTGTTACTGGACAGCTGTGGGTCCTGTGGGTCAAAGGAAGATGGAATGTCTGTTTGGCTGTGAGCAGGAGAGGAGGATGCTGATCATGTTTCTGAACTGAACCTATTGAAGAATGTGTTCAGTTCATTGGTTCTGTCCGGACCTTCATCAGTCTGATCATCCTTCTGCTTGAAGCCTGTGATCTTCTTCATCCCTGTCCACACATCTCTGATATTGTTTTGCTGGAGCTTGCTCTCCAGCTTCTTCTTGTACACCTCCTTGCTGTCTCTTATCTTGACTTTAAGTTGCTTCTGTAAACTCCTCCATAATTCTCTGTCTCCCTCTCTGAAGGCTCTTTTTTTCTTGTTAAGCAGGTCCTTCAGGTCACTGGTGATCCAAGGTTTGTAATTGGGGAAGCATCTCACGGTTCTGGTGGGGATGATGTTATCCACACAGAAGTTTATATAGTCGGTTACTCAGTCATGGCATTGATGTCCTCTCCATGTGGCTGGCACAGTGCGTCCCAGTCTGTAGCCTCAAAGCAACCTTGCAGAGCTTCTTCAGCTTCCTGTGACCATTTTCTCACAGTCCTCTTTATTACAGGTTGCCTCTGAACAAGGGGCTTATATTTCGAGCAGAGAAAAACAAGATTGTGATCTGATTTCCCTAGAGGAGGTCTTGCTGTAGAGATGTATGAGTCCTTGACATTTGCATAAAACAAATCCGATGTTTTGTTTTCTCTGGTAGAGCAGCTGACAAACTGTTGAAATGTTGGAAGTGTAGCAGAGAGTGAGGCATGGTTAAACTCACCAGATATTGCCACAAACACAATGGGGTGTTGTGTTTGTAGCTTAGCAACAACTGAACTGATGACATCACATGAAGTGTCAGCAACACCTAAAGGTGGAACGTAAAGTGTTGCTAAAATAACACTGGTGAACTCTCTGGGTAAATAATATGGATGAAAACTTACTGCCAACAGTTCAATATCTGGACTGCAGAGATGACACTTCACAGTTACATGTCCTGGATTACACCATCTGTTGTTCACAGTTACTGCCTGTCCACCTCCTTTACATTTGCCGCTCCTCTTTAAATCTCTGTCTGCTCGTATGGTTAAAAAGCCTGGCAGAGATGCTGGAGTCGGGGATATGATCCTGCAGCCATGTCTCAGTAAAACACATAATACTGCATGCCCGGTACTCTGGCTGGGTCCCAACGATCTCACATTGCCCATCAAAATCGACGGAAGAGATGGTTTGAACTTCCTCCTTCTCTCTCTTCTCTTAGCTCCTGCTCTGCATCCACGGCGTCTCCTTTTCAACTCATCAGGGATTTGGGGTTGTAGCTGAAGTATTATTTGAGCTTTTGAGATATTAATCAGCTGCTCCCGGTTGTAAGACACAACCCCGTTGCCATGGCAATGCATCATAACAAATGTCCAAAAATAGAAAGTATTAAGAAAAATCCTCCAAGCTGCACAGCATCTGACACCGGAGAGGATTGTCGTCCAAAAACAAATCAACTGTATCCACCACAAGAGGAATAGTTCCCAAAAAAGAATAAATCAGAATCAAAAGTAACAGAGCTACTCCAACCTGCTGCCACCTTGAGCGGCGCAATTCTAGAAAACCGCTAACAGCTAATTCCATTGCCAGGCAGGTCTGATCCAACAAATGATATTTCTCTAAATATGTTTTACTAAAACAAGGATGGCTTATTAAACAGCATTAAGAATCAATTATCCAAAAAGGTTGATTTCTAGTTCAGCAAATTATTCTTTAAAATACTTTTTATTAAAATAAGGTTTTATTTCACTTCTGATTTTACATTGTGACTGTTTGTTTGAAGACATACCAACTGTTGTCCTTTATTAGTTTTAAAACTAATTTGACCTAATTTCCAAATTCCTCAAGGTAAACCTTGGTTTTTAAACATAATTCCACATTGAACTATCATTGCATCAATGTTATTGGTTCCCTTGTTCCTTAACTTGTATATAGTTCATTAGTTTTCTCAATTCCTTCATTTTACTTGGTATTTCAGTTGAATTGTTACTAGCCTAAGGGCTGCATGGTGGTGCAGTTGGTAGCACTGTTGCCTTATAGCAAGAAGGTCCTGGGTTCGATTCCCAGCCACATCCAGTCTGCATGGAGTTTGCATGTTCTCCCTGTGCATGTGTGGGTTCTCACCGGGTACTCCGGCTTTTTCCCACAGTCCAAAGACATGCCTGTTAGGTTAATTGGTCTCTAAATTTCCCTCAGGTGTATGAATGAGTGTGTGCATGGTTGTTTGTGTGTTGACCTGCGATGGACTGGCGACCCGCCTCTCACCCATAGACTGCTGGAGATAGGCACCAGCTCCCCCATGACCCACTATGGAATAAGCAGTAGAAAATGACTGACTGACTGTTACTAGCCTAGTAAAGAGCTTGTTAACTGAAATATGTTTAACTTGGGGTGGAATTATTTTAGTTAAAAATGTAAGGACAAGTATGAATTTATTCCATATATGTGCAGCATTTGCTGTTCAGTCATGCCAGTGCTTGAATCACTCTTAAATTTATTGTCCTAATACCACCGCCATATTGGGTTAGTATTCCCAGGAAATACTTAACAGATAGAAAGGTTATTTAACAGATATAAAGGTTATTTTTAGGAATTAAATAATAAAAACATCCTGATTGCAAAACACAGTAAAGTCCTGAAGTGTATCAATGTGAGCATAGGTTTATTCCCAGCAATCTCTGATTCCATCCAATCCTTCACGCAAAATCTAAAATTCAAGCACTAAAAGAAAATGGGAACTTGAACTTCCCTTACTGATACTGAATCATTCTTAAATCGTGAGATTCAATGAGATCCATTTAGAACATACTGTTAAACTACTAGACATTTTATATGGCATCTGTCACTTCCTTTTTTCCAAAGAAGCCCAATGAAAATCCTACAGTGGAAAAAAAAAATCAAAAAGCAGATTCTCAGCTAACAGCAGCACTTCAGTGTGGACAAGTTTGCAGACTCTTCCTTACAATAGGAGGCCTACCGCCCGTGCTGTGATGAATACCCGCCTGGCTTAGGATCTAAACTGGTTCTTCTGTAGGTTTGAAAACCAGCCCTCACTCTCACACAAAGGGTCGACCTGCATCTCCCACTAAGAACTCTGCAACCCCCTCCTCTCTCCCCCTGCCTGCACTAAAGATCAGAGAATAAGATGTTAATAGAGTTCAAATGTCTTCCAGCGTCTGAATGGGAAGAAAGCTCCGGGTCGTAATGACGTCTCTCCTCTATACCTGAAAACCTGCGCTGACCAACTAACTCCCATCTTCACTCATATCTTTAACAAGTCTCTGGAACTGTGTGAGGTTCCCTTCTGCTTTAAACCACCACTGTTCCAGTCTCCAAGAAACACACCATCACAGGATTCAATGACTACAGCCCTGTTGCTCTGACGTCTGTGATCATGAATTTCTTTGAGCGACACCAAAGGACACCACAGGCCCCCTGCTGGACCCCCTGCAGTGTGCTTACAAACTCGCAATCAACTTGGGTTTGCACTTGTGTAAGGTTCACATTGTCCACTAGACGGTGCTCTGATCATGTGGTGACAATGATCCTGCGAAAGTTGGAACAGGGGTTTCATGAGGTCATGAGATCCAAGATTGCAAAATAAACTGCATTGCTAAAACAGACGTTGTTATTGTTATGTTAATACAGTCTGAACCAAACATGAAGAAAGAAATATTACATGTTGTCAGAAAAGGGATACAGTCCTAAACCACAGTTAAAAGACTGGATGCCTACAGTGTTCCTAGTCCACAAACCTACCCAAAGGATGGCCAAAGGATGACGACACTTCAAACAGCATGCTGAGCTGATGTTTATCACCCCCCTGCGAGAAAAAGGGGAGGAGTACAAGTGTAGCTACCTCCTTTTGTGGATCGGGGAGAAGGGACGTGACGTTTACAACACCTGGACACTCACAGCAGACCACTCCAAGAAGCTACAGCCTTGTCTAACTCATGTTAGACGTAGCAAGTCCCGCGTGCTGGCAAAGCAGCAGTTAAAAGCTACGGGCCAACCCAGAGACCATGACACTGTTCATCCCATTAGCAAAAAACCACACAGGCCAGATAAACAACAGAGAGGTTCTAAACCCCAAAAGCATACTAATACAGCATGCAAGACATGCAGCTATTGTGCAGGGCAACACAGTGCTAAAGAGGACCAGCAAAAGGGAAGCAATGCATGAAATGTATAAAGATGAACCACTTTGCTAAGATATGCGAGTCGAAGTGTTTTTCACAGGCAAATTTCCACCGCCAGACAATACACAGTATCAGAGAGCGGCCATTGCTAAGACAGACGTTGTCATTATTATTTTAATACAGTCTGAACCAAACATAAAGAAAGAATTACACACTTCATCCTGCAAAACCTCGACCACCCGGGGACGTACACCAGAATCCTTTGTGTAGACTTCAGCTCGGCCTTTAACAACATTTAACCCAAACTTTCTCCACCAGACGTTCAACCAGCTCACAGTGTCGGCCACCACCTGTCAGTGGATCACCGACTTCCTGACTGACGGGCCGCGGCGGGGAGTTTTCTCCTGCTCAAGAACCATCAGCACCAGCGCCCCCCAGGGGTGTGTTTTCTCCCCACGTTACACAAATGACTGCACCTCAACTGACCCATCTGTGAAATTCCTGAAGTTTGCAGATGACACCACTGTTATTGGACTGATACAGGACAGTGATGAGTCTGCATACAGACAGGAGGTGGATCAACTGGTATACTGGTATTGGTCAGAACTACCTGGAACTAAACCTGCTAAAGACAGCAGTGGAGATGACGGTCAACTTCCAGAGAACATCCCTTAAAGCACCTCCCCCCACCATCCTCAATAACACCGTGTTGGCTGTGGATCACTTCCGGTTCCTTGGTACCAGCATTTCTCGAGACCTGAGATGGTCCTCACCCATAGACAATGAAGAAGGCCCAGCAGAGACTGTACCTCCCGAGGCAATTCAAGAAGTCCAACCTTCCCCAGGAGCTGCTGGTCATCTTCTCCACTGCCATCATCCAGTCGGTCCTGTCTTTGTCCATCTCAGTGTGGTTTGGATCATCCACCAAACAGGACCGGGGCAGAGTGCAACCAACAATCAGGTCTGCAGAGAGAATCATCAGGGCTGATCTTCCCTCTATCCAGGACTTGTACAGGTCTAGGGTCAGAAAAAGGTTAGCTAAAATCTCTGCAGACCCCACACACCCTGTACACAAACTGTTTAAGCTTTTACCTTCAGGTGGCGCTACAGAGCACTGTTTCTTTCTCCAAGCTGTTTCTCTGATGAACACTTGACAGTCAGAGAACCGCTTAGCTGGGAAATAGGCATGATGGGAGGCAAAACGACTGTCTGTTTCTTTTTTTGCTCCTTAACATTAGCTGAAGGCATAACATCTAGTGCGTGTGTTCAAGTCCACACTGGACCAAGGAGAACATCTCATTGCTGAAACGTTTCATAGAGTGCAACTTCAGACCCACTCTCCGGCATATCAGCTAAAGCCTTGAGTATGCACGTGTGCTGGTTTTGCACAGCATGGATGGCAATAGTGTAGACTGTCCACCTTGTTGGACACAGAGGTCTTTTAATGTGACATGGACTATCACTGACCGCAGACCTTACAATTCCTTTAAACATTTCCTTCAGTTTGCCTGACTGCCCAAAAGTGTAAGTGTTCTGCTGTTTCCAACTACTCTGAGCTACTGAACAAAGGGTTTTCTTCTGAACCATAGCTGAAGTTAATAAATCAGTGCTACCTCTTACCAACCACTTAGGTTAGGAAGAAACCCCTACATGGCCAACATCTGCGCAGTAAACTAAGGGGATAGGCTGACAAAACTATCACGAATATCTAATTAAAATAGGCTAAAATGTTCCTCTCCTTTCAATGTCACTTAAAGGCTTGAAAAATAAATTGATCTTCTCCTCTGCCTTTTCCTTTTTGGTCTGGCAAAACCACAGTGGGAAATCGTGGGAAATAATTGTTCTTACTTACACTATAACCTCCAGAAAAACAAAACTTAAGCTTTAAAAGAGCCCTTTAAGGTAAATATGTGTTGGTATGAACGAACAACCCAGTTGGTTCTCCTCACCAATAAACAAACAGCAGGAATGACAGTAGCCAATCAGGAGCCGATTTTAAGATGCAGTGGAGGCACTGCAGTTCTTGTTTTAAACAGCAGATGGTGCTGCAGAAACAAATCTGCCTGTATCCAGCAAGTAGCAGGAGAAGAGCAAACTTATACAGTTTTTCTGTTTTAACTGGTCTATCAAACATTGTGCAACATTTCATCACTATGTGTTTATATTCTACTGTGCATTTGCTTGTAAAATAGAGTATGTTTTTTCAGTTTGCCTTGAAATAACAGGACATGCCTCCCAAAAACAGTGTGCGTGCACCTTTCAGTCACCAGATGCCGTACGTGTGGACAGAGACAGCAATTATAAACCAGGAATCACTCAAAATGTGTGTTTCAGGGAACAACATCAGGGGGAGGCGTAGAGTACTCAGCAAAGACACAGCAGGTCCAGAGAAATCAAGTGACTGCTGTCAGGTTTAACCAACCTAACAATATTTATAACATCACAAAAAGAAGAGAGAGAGAGACAAAGTATTAGTTATTTTACTCGCACGAGGAGAATGGTCAGAGATGTGTTCAGTTACAAGTCTCCCAATCGCTCTGAAACCCATCCAACCGCTTCCTCTTTTTATTGTCTTTTGGGGGTCCCTAGTTTACAAAAACATTAATCTCTAAAGGATGGGAAAACAACAGCTGCATCGTAAACAAGTCATAAACAGCTTTATCCATTAACAACACATTTCCACAGTCCCCTTTCAGCTTCCAGGGTCAGTTGCGCCTTTTGTTCAGTGTAATCAGCCTGCATCTTTATGACCTCCTCAACTGGACTGCTTCCTTCTGTGCTAGCTCAGCTCCATTTATGATCTTTGCCTGCAGACAACTCATCACATTCTTTACTCACACACATCTTGAATGATTATAAGATTAAATGGTTAAAATAAAGAATAGGAAGAAAATAAGACAAACTTTATTCAATTATTCCAACAACTGCAGTGATGTGTTTCTTTAAAACTGTGGAAAAATGTGGGGGTTAAAAGACCCAATCAGGAATGCTGACCATATTGTTTCAGAGAGAAGAGGTTTTCTCCTTCATCCCTTCCAAACAGCCATACAGGTTCATTGCCATGATCCTTAACCTGGTAACTGAGGCCTGTAGAACCTTAGATGGAGCTCTTGAGTTTTTTGTCATTTCTCGGACCTTGTGCTAAACCTGTTTGGGCGTCCACTCTTGGAAAGATTGGTAGCTCTATGAGATGTTTTCCTCTTGGGATTAATTGTTCTCTCTGGAGAATGATGGACTTCAGATAGTTTGGAGATGACCTTATGACCCTTCCTGGGTTGATGGGGAGCAACTCTTGCTGTTCTAAGATCACTGTTGATGTCTCTTTCCTTCTTGGCATCATGTCACACCTGCATGCTGCAGAGCAGGAGCTCACACTGATGATGATCAATTAATCAATGATCTGATCAGCACCTCCTGACTGATACTGAACCTCTTCAATCCAGAGGAAGCAGCAAGGACATGCTAATATTTCCTATGACTGTATTCACATTATTAGAACGTTTATCTTTTCATGTGATAGGACATTCTTGTGCTTCCAAGTGTTTCTGATTGACTGAGCAACATATTTACTTTGTAAATCATCAGCATGGACCATAAACTGACCATAAAGTGACTGTCACTGTGTCCCACATCAGCACAAACAAGCTTTGCTACCAGTCCCATGAAGGTGCATGTGTTTCTGAGTATATACAGATACACACCATTTGTTCCCAGGTGTGTATACAGGTGTGTCCAGCTGTGACTGTTTGTGGGTTTTATTCATTACAGATTAGACAAATTTGTTCTGGACCAGTGTGGTTATGTGACCACACAGTAAAAAGAACAAGTCATAGTTTAAATAAAGTGTAACTGCCTTGAGTCTCTGAGCGCTGAAAGTCTCACCTGAAGCTCTGAGAATGTGTGAATTCCTCTGACCTGGACCAAGAACCTGCTAATAACAAATATCAGCTTACCTTGGTGTCCTCTTCCATCTGAGCTGCAGCTGTGTGCCTCTGAAAACTGAAGATACACACACATACAGAGGCTTGTGTTTCTGAGCTTCAGGATAAAGTCCAGTAGATTATCAACAGATTATTAACCATCAGCAGAGAAACCTTTACCCCAACTCACACCTGATGTCACCTGAGAGGCTGCGTATCAGCCCCTGAGGACAGGACCCTTTTCCTCCACCTGCTCAGATCAGCACACCTTCATTATGTTATATGAGGGTGAACATTCCTCCTCACAGAGACCTTAAAGGAATCTGAATCAGTGCTTTTAAATGTTGACAGTTTTTACAAACTTTAAAGGGGAACTGTTATGCAAAATTCACTTTTTCATCGTTTTTATACTTCCATTTGGGTCCCTAATTCTTCAACAAATAGTCCAAAAAAACAACAAACATTCAGCCGTTTTTAGGCTATAAATGAATGTTTTATTTTTTCTAGAAAATGCGGGGGTTTCAAAATCTGCGTAATTGTGACATCAAAATTGACCCTTTGCTAAGCCCAGCCCCCCAAAGTTACTGTAGCTATGACTGGCAAGCATTGCTAACAGCCCACATATTGTGATGGATTTCATAGTGATTTTGGTGAAAAATATTCCGAAGGAAATCATTTGAAATTTCTGGAGCAATTTCTCGGAAATATCGGAGATGACTAGACAGAAAGGACTGCAATATGCAAATGAAAAATTTACAACATCATTTTTGAGCTGAGTAATGTTGACGAAGAGGACAAAAATTCAAGCGAGGGCTCACCGTTCTTATTGCAAGTCTCAGCCATGACTCAGCACCCCCACCTCTTGATAATTCATGCACAGAACAAACGTGTAAAGGAACAACAATGTTCTTGCATCGCAGGGTAAGTGAATATATTACTTTATTATAAGCCAACTTACTGGTTTCAGCCAGAGAGCTAACTATTACAAGCTAGATTTCGGTAACTGTTATGCTGTTACACAAAATTCAGTCCCTACTGTTTGTGGCAAATCTGAACGTGACAGAAATGTAAGTACTTATTGTTGTGTCTTATAAGTTTCGGTTTCTTTTTCATGAAAAGCTGTTTTGGGGCATGGCCAGATACAGCTTCTTTGCATAAAAATGGCAGAGCCCTAAAACAGCTCATTCTGAAAGGAGCTCAAAGAAGGGGGAACTGAGGAGCTGAAATCTTATTATCTGAGAATGGTTTTGTGTGAAAAATATAATTAACATGTTTTGTAAAGCCCATATACCTATCCCAAATGTTTAAAGCAAGTATAATAGGTAATAATAATAATCTTTATTTTGTCATTGCAATTGTACATTCCATCAAAATTTTCCTCTGCATTAGGGTTACACAGATGTTTCACAGATGGGTCCATTGAGGTGCAGTCATTTGTGTACGGGAAGATGAGGAGTGGGAGAGGAGTGGGAAGAGAACATACCCTGGAGAGCACCGGTGCTGATGGTTCTTAAGAGGGAAAAGATGCTCCTGCACAAGAACTCATCAACAACTACCTGAAACATCATCTTGGTCATCCATTACTGCATTGCTAGAATTTTCTGAACAGATCCAGATCATTACCAAAGCTGATGGGATTTAGGGATTGGTTGTCCATGGGGACTTCGGAAGCAACTGACAGGTACCATGTTGCCAGTAGAACTATGGCGTCTGAGGTTGCAGAAGCAAAAGCTTGGACATGGAAATAATTCAGAGAGGCTATGGAGAGCAACATTTGGTTGACCTCAAGAAAAGTCTGGAAAACCGTTCAGTGACTTAGAAAGAGGAAACAGGGACCATCCTGAGCTGTGTATGGTAAATGGCCTGTACTTGTATAGTGCTTTATCAAGTCCCCAGAGACCCCAAAGTGCTTTACACTACAATCAGTAATCCACACATTCACACATTGACAGTGGTGAGCTACAATGGAGCCATGGCTGCCCTGGGGCGCACTGACAGAAGTGTATGCCTTAGCAGGGAAACTGTGGACCAAGGCTGAGGACATCATCGGGCAATGGAAGAATCATTTTGAGGATCTCTTCAATCCGGTCACCATTTGCTCTGCGGAGGATGCAGAGCCTGAATGCAGAGGGCACCGTTTGACAGCCTACATTTGTGCACAGATAAACTCACCGCCGTGCCGCAATTCTTTTTTAAGGAACATCCTCAGACATAAGAGGGCCACAGCCAAGTGTTTCCAATTGAAATGCACCACTGTCATTTTTGAAATGATGCACAGCAGTTGAAAGAGACAGAGATCTTCTGACAGTTCATCTGACTCGTAAGCAGTAAGTCTTCTCTGTGGATCGAGGCAGTACTGAAGTATCTTACCAGCATCAGTGCTGTGAGTAGGGTTGCCAACTCCTTGATAAATAAATAAGGGACACCTCCTGGTAGGGCCGTCCAACCCCACTGTCTGCACCTCTACCGGCCTGGTGATTTTTTTCACCCTTTTTCTTTGTGTGAAATGACTTTGGAAACATTGGACTCGAACCCAAGTTTAATTCGATGCATGTTTTTGACTGATACAAATATCCATGGAAAAATAATTATTCAGCAATTTATAAAATAATTTATTCTTTTTGCAAAATAATTACTAGACAAAAACAAATATCCTTCTAAAATAAATAAACCACTATTGAAAAGACCTCCATCCTGCTTAACTTAAAACAATATAAAAAAGCATAACAGTATAATGCAAAACATTTTCCTAATAGTGCATTAATGCAAACAAAACGTCTGTAGAAAAGTTGTGAACATAAACACTAGTGCCTCAAAGGCCATGACTGTACAGGTGTAGTGAAAAGAATATTGAACTAGTGAACTAAAAACTGCAGTGCTGAATTATGTGGAAACAACCTATTTTTTCCATTTATATTTCATTTGAGCTCTTGCTGCTGCAAGGAGTTGTTTGCTTTTCAGGACTACAGAGTAAAACTCTGAGCAGAACATTTCATTAATTAGACTGACAATTAGCTCACTTCTCATTAATTCAGTAGAACATTTGTTCCTCACATCAGTCCACTTATTTTTCATGATGGAGAAAATATTTTCCACAAACCCACTAGAAGAAGGGATGCTGAGGTCAAAGGGTACAATAGCCTGGATGTTGGGGATGTCAGCTGCTGAAGAACTTGCATCTATCTATCTATCTATCTATCTATCTATCTATCTATCTATCTATCTATCTATCTATCTATCTATCTATCTATCTATCTATCTATCTATCTATCTATCTATCTATCTATCTATCTATCTATCTATCTATCTATCTATCTATCTATCTATCTATCTATCTATCTATCTATCTATCTATCTATCATGAGAGCACAGTTGCAAGAAAGTGGGACAGCTTCGCCAAAACACGTTGTTTGAGCTTTCACGGTGTCTGTAGATCTCCTGCGGCGGAAGCACGGCGCGCTGGTTACGAGCGCTGAACAAATACGGGCCTTTTTTCACATAAGCGGCGAGTAGACGCTGGGGAAACCGTATCTGATGGGAAAATGCGAATCGGCGTAACACCTGTATCTATCCTTAGCAACGGTACCTGCTGGCCAATGAGATGAGCCAAAATATTCTGTCAGCTTATTGGTCACAGAGCTGGATATGGCTGGTAATGAATTTACCGTAATGTTAAATATTAAGCACCCCATCATTTATTAATTCTATTGACACTTTAGTGAAGATTTTTGATCCACCTAATAATACGGGACTACGTGCGTCCCGTTTCAGCTCAATACGGGACGCGTACTTTTTATTCTAAATATGGGACGATTCCGTTTTTCAAGGGACGGTTGGCAACTCTAGCTGTGAGTCCAGCCACTGTTTGTCTCTGCGGTTGCTGCTCCAGACTGAACTTTGTGTGCCACCAAACACAGTTTGTTGTGCAGCTGTACACAGGTTGTTTGGGTTTCAACCTAAACCTTTTTTCCAGATTGTCGTAAATTTATTGAAAATGGAAAACTAAAAAAATCACATTTACGTAAGTGGAGAGGGTTAGAACATTCCAGAGTGACAACCATCTCTGCAGCAATCCACCGATCAGGCCTGTATGGTAAAGTGACCAGATGAAAGCCACTCCTTAATAAAAGACTTATAGCAGCCAGTCTGGAGTTTGGCAAAAGGCTCCTGAAGGACTCTCAGACAATGAGAAACTAAATTCTCTGGTCTGATGAGACAAATATTGAACTCTTTTGTGTGAATGCCAGACGTCATTTTTGGAGGAAACCAGGCACCACTCATCACCAGGCCAATACCATCCCTACTTTGAAGCATGGTGGTGGCAGCATCATGCTTCCACCTGCTTTTCATCAGCAGGAACTAACAGACTAGTCAGGATAAAGAGAAAGATGAATGCAGCAATGTACACAGAAATCCTGGATGAAAGCCAGCTCCATAGCGCCCTTGACCTGAGAGTGGGATGACGGTTCATTTTTCAGCAGTACAATGATTCAAAGGACACAGCCAAGATCTCAAAGGAGTGGGTTCAGAACCACTCTGTGAATATCATGCAGTGGCTAAGCCAAAGTCCAGACTTGAATCCGATTGAACATCTCTGGAGTGATCTGAAAATGGCTGTGCACCCATCCAACCTGATGGAACCTGAGATGTGTACAATTGCATACATAATCTTTTATATCCAAGCTCATCTTGGGCCAATACAAAAGGGCTTATAATTGCTTGTATGTTACGTATCATCCAAGGTGACCTGATAGTGGATTTTCATGGTAGTGATGGAGTAGCTGCTGACAGGTTAATGGAGGATAGATTTGATGCAGGGTTTTATGGGGTAGTTGGGTCACTTTGTACACTCCACAGTATAGACAATAAATGGGAGGCTTAAATCAGGTTAGCCGAGCATTGGTAGAGAGACAAGGTGTTTTTTTAAGTGTCCCAAAATCTGCTTGGTATTGAGGGGCTCAGATGTACTTTGCCTCTCTCCATTTTAGAGCACTAAGTGGTTCAGTTAACTGAGAAAATCTTAGCGAAAAGCGATGGTACCATCCAGCAATTCCAAGAACCCGCTGTAGCTCTTTTATGTTCTGTGGAATCGGAAAGTCCCAAACAGCCTTTGTTTTTGGCATCCACTTCTATTCCAGCAGAGGAGACAGTGTGATCCAGAAACATCAGTGAGGTACAGAAGAATTAGCTCTTTTACATGTTTACTGCTAAGTTTAATGGCCACATATTATATTAAATGAGTCTCGACTACGGTGAGGTGACAGAACCCTCTTCCCCTTCCAACAAAGCACTTGGGATAATTTTCATATTACATATTTAAACGACAACACACAGGCATTCAATGCAAAGGTCATTGAGGACGTGCATTTTTTAACCCATTTACAGTCCAAGAACTGTATATTATTTCAAATAGTACAATTTCTGAAATAAATACTGGATACACACATTGACTTTACTTGTGATGCTTCACCTGAGCTGGTAGCTCCCTCCGGTCCAATGTCATCAGCCATCTTTGTAGCATGTAGCATTCATGGAATCACGGTTTGATTACTCGCCCCTGTGACGTCATTTCAAAAATGTCTACTTGCACCCACAAACTTGACTTCTTGGCCACAGCGGTGAAGACTTTGTAGTTATAGAAATTAGAGTTGTATTCACAAGACTTTGCACTCACAGCTTTTAGATTCATGCTTGCATAAAAACAACCCAGCACAGCAGACTTACATATATGAAAGCAGAATTAAGTGTCCAACATTTTTATTGATATACAAATAAGAATACAAATGGTTAGAATCATCCATACATCTTTTTGACAGTTCTGTCACTTCGTAGTTCTGTAGCCAGTTCCTCCACAGCAGATGGCTGAGCTCAACAGGATGGGGCCTGGATCAGTGGCACCACGGGCCTCGGTTGCAGAAGGACATCCATCCAGCCGGGTGCTCACCAATGTTGTGCTGCAGTCACAGATAGACATTGTCTACAACATGACGGATATTTGCACTGAATAACAGTGAACCAACTTCTTGAGTTACATCAGTGACTTCTTAAAGGCTGAAAAATAAAAAGTTTATTGGCTCATACCCCTTTTATTCTACAATGTTTACGTCAAATTCATATAGCAGTGTCTAGCTGCTACTTTGATCTCACTTATAGGTGCTTGTGGCTTATGGCGTGTCATTTGTAAAGTTACACAGTAGAACATTTAAATATCATTTAGCTTGTCATGAGAGAAAACAATGCGGGTTCATTTGTCAAAGCAATATTTTCACCGTGTTATTCATACATTTATAAATGTCACAGTTCCAAACTAAATATTTAACTTGAATAAAAATGCTGCTTCCTCAGCAGATGATGGCAGAAGAGATCACACTTGCAACAACAGACTTATAGAAGATATGCAGCATCTTGCTGCAAACACCAAAGGACCTAAGCTTCCTCAAGAAGTACAGTCTGCTCTGTCCCTTCTTGTAGATTGCTTCACAGTTGCATCTCCACTCTAGTCTGTTGTCCAGGTGAACACCGAGGTATTTACAGGTCCTTCTCAAAATATTAGCATATTGTGATAAAGTTCATTATTTTCCATAATGTAATGATGAAAATTTAACATTCATATATTTTAGATTCATTGCACACTAACTGAAATATTTCAGGTCTTTTATTGTCTTAATACGGATGATTTTGGCATACAGCTCATGAAAACCCAAAATTCCTATCTCACAAAATTAGCATATTTCATCTGACCAATAAAAGAAAAGTGTTTTTAATACAAAAAACGTCAACCTTCAAATAATCATGTACAGTTATGCACTCAATACTTGGTCGGGAATCCTTTTGCAGAAATGACTGCTTCAATGCGGCGTGGCATGGAGGCAATCAGCCTGTGGCACTGCTGAGTTCTTATGGAGGCCCAGGATGCTTCGATAGCGGCCTTTAGCTCATCCAGAGTGTTGGGTCTTGAGTCTCTCAACGTTCTCTTCACAATATCCCACAGATTCTCTATGGGGTTCAGGTCAGGAGAGTTGGCAGGCCAATTGAGCACAGTGATACCATGGTCAGTAAACCATTTACCAGTGGTTTTGGCACTGTGAGCAGGTGCCAGGTCGTGCTGAAAAATGAAATCTTCATCTCCATAAAGCTTTTCAGTAGATGGAAGCATGAAGTGCTCCAAAATCTCCTGATAGCTAGCTGCATTGACCCTGCCCTTGATAAAACACAGTGGACCAACACCAGCAGCTGACACGGCACACCAGACCATCACTGACTGTGGGTACTTGACACTGGACTTCTGGCATTTTGGCATTTCCTGATCCCCAGTCTTCCTCCAGACTCTGGCACCTTGATTTCCGAATGACATGCAGAATTTGCTTTCATCCGAAAAAAGTACTTTGGACCACTGAGCAACAGTCCAGTGCTGCTTCTCTGTAGCCCAGGTCAGGCGCTTCTGCCGCTGTTTCTGGTTCAAAAGTGGCTTGACCTGGGGAATGCAGCACCTGTAGCCCATTTCCTGCACACGCCTGTGCACGGTGGCTCTGGATGTTTCTACTTCAGACTCAGTCCACTGCTTCCGCAGGTCCCCCAAGGTCTGGAATCGGCCCTTCTCCACAATCTTCCTCAGGGTCCGGTCACCTCTTCTCGTTGTGCAGCGTTTTCTGCCACACTTTTTCCTTCCCACAGACTTCCCACTGAGGTGCCTTGATACAGCACCCTGGGAACAGCCTATTTGTTCAGAAATGTCTTTCTGTGTCTTACCCTCTTGCTTGAGGGTGTCAATAGTGGCCTTCTGGACAGCAGTCAGGTCGGCAGTCTTACCCATGATTGGGGTTTTGAGTGATGAACCAGGCTGGGAGTTTTAAAGGCCTCAGGAATCTTTTGCAGGTGTTTAGAGTTAACTCGTTGATTCAGATGATTAGGTTCATAGCTCGTTTAGAGACCCTTTTAATGATATGCTAATTTTGTGAGATAGGAATTTGGGGTTTTCATGAGCTGTATGCCAAAATCATCTGTATTAAGACAATAAAAGACCTGAAATATTTCAGTTAGTGTGCAATGAATCTAAAATATATGAATGTTAAATTTTCATCATGACATTATGGAAAATAATTAACTTTATCACAATATGCTAATATTTTGAGAAGGACCTGTATACTCCTGCACCACCTCCACTTCAAAAGTGGTCCACCACCTTCCTGTACTCAGCTTCTTCTCCATCTCTGATCCACCAACGACTGCAGAATCATCCGAGTATTTCTGCAGATGACAGGAGTCTGTCTGGTCCTGGAGGTCTGAGGTGTAGTGTGAAAAGGAATGGTGAGAGTACCGTCCCCTGTGGTGCTCCTGTGCTGCTGACTACCTGGTTAGACTCACAACCCTTCAGTCTCACAAACTGTGGTCTGTTTGTCAGGTAGTCTTTGATCCAGGAGATTGTTGAGGCCTCCACCTGAGTCTTCTGGAGTTTCCACAGCGATAAGCAAACTGAAGGAGGTCCTGATGGTTTATTGTTTGCTTACTCAGGTGGGCCAGCAGGAGTCTCTCTAGGACCTTCATGATGTGGGATGTCAGGGAAACAGGTCTACAGTCATTGAGGGCTGATGGTGAGTTTTCTTTGGTACCAGAACAAGACAGGAGGTCTTCCACAACACTGGAACCTTCTTCTGGGCCAGGCTAAGGTTGAAGAGGTACTGCAGAATCCCACAGAGCTGCTCTGCACAGACCTTCAGGACTCTAGGGCTGACATGATCTGGAGCTGCAGCCTTATTCTGATTCAGTCTCTCCAGTTGTCTCTTCACCTGACTTCTAGAGACACACAGGTGGAAGGAGGAAGCAAAGGAAGCATCAGCATCTTCTGATATGGTTGAAGGCAAACATGTAGAAGCAGAAGGGTCTAGGGCTGAGGTGGAAGATAAAAAATGTGAGGTGTTACTGGACAGCTGTGGGTCCTGTGGGTCAAAGGAAGGTGGAATGTCTGTTTGGCTGTGAGCAGGAGAGGAGGATGCTGATCATGTTTCTGAACTGAACCTATTGAAGAATGTGTTCAGTTCATTGGTTCTGTCCAGACCTCCATCGGTCTGATCTTCCTTCTGCTTGAAGCCTTTGATCTTCTTCATCCCTGTCCACACATCTCTGATATTGTTTTGCTGGAGCTGCTCTCCAGCTTCTTCTTGTACACCTCCTTGCTGTCTCTTATGTTGACTTTAAGTTGCTTCTGTAAACTCCTCAATAATTATCTGTCTCCCTCTCTGAAGGCTCTTTTTTTTCTTGTTAAGCAGGTCCTTCAGGTCACTGGTGATCCAAGGTTTGTTATTGGGGAAGCATCTCACGGTTCTGGTGGGGATGATGTTTTCCACACAGACGTTTATATAGTCGGTTACACACTCAGTCATGGCATTGATTCAATTCAGTTTCAATTCAATTTTATTTATATAGCACCAATTCACAACACATGTCGTCTCAAGGCTCTTCACAAAAGTCAGGTTCATTCATTCCAATTAATCCTAACTATCAAACAGTCAGATTCAGTTATTTATTCAAATTGGATAAAAAGTTTTTCTATCTAAGGAAACCCAGCAGATTGCATCCAGTCAGTGACTTGCAGCATTCATTCCTCCTGGATGAGCATGTAGAGACAGTGGACAGTCACTGGTGTTGACTTTGCAGCAATCCCTCATACTGAGCATGCATGTAGCGACAGTGGAGAGGAAAAACTCCCTTTTAACGGGAAGAAACCTCCAGCAGAACCAGCCTATAGCAGCATAACTACACAGATAGTTTCAGTTCAGATTATTTAGTTAAACGGCGTTTATTTACAACAATGTCGTCTCAAGGAACCCCACAAAGGTTCCCACTGATGGTCATTGTTATACTAAAAACCACAAGGATTGGGATACCTCTCTCTGTCAGACTGATTATAACCATTGGAAAAGAGAAGGGGTCATACAGGTAGCAGAAATGGAGGGTGTGTTTGCACCTCAACCATAACTGAGCCGGTTTAGGCTAAACCTGACTCCCCCTTACTCCATCCAACAGGGAGGGAAGAAGACGGAGGTAAAAAATAAGGAAGATAGATCAGGATAAACTAAACCACTCTAACTATAAGCTTTATCAAAAAGGAAAGTTTTAAGCCTAGCCTTAAAAGTAGACAGGTTGTCTGCCTCACGGACTAAAACTGGGAGCTGGTTCCACAGGAGAGGAGCCTGATAACTAAAGGATCTGCCTCCCATTCTACTTCTAGAGATTCTAGGAACCACCAGTAAACCTGCAGTCTGAGAACGAAGTGCTCTGTTAGGAACATATGGACCAATCAGATCTCTGATGTATGATGGAGCTAGATCATTAAGGGGTTTATATGTGAGGAGAAGAATTTTAAATTCCATTCTGGATTTAACAGGGAGCCAATGAAGGGAAGCTTCATGTCCTCTCCATGTGGCTGGCACAGTGCGTCCCAGTCTGTAGCCTCAAAGCAACCTTGCAGAGCTTCTTCAGCTTCCTGTGACCATTTTCTCACAGTCCTCTTTATTACAGGTTGCCTCTGAACAAGGGGCTTATATTTCGAGCAGAGAAAAACAAGATTGTGATCTGATTTGCCTAGAGGAGGTCTTGCTGTAGAGATGTACGAGTCCTTGACATTTGTATAAAACAAATCCAACGTTTTGTTTTCTCTGGTAGAGCAGCTGACAAACTGTTGAAATGTTGGAAGTGTAGCAGAGAGTGAGGCATGGTTAAACTCACCAGATATTGCCACAAACACAATGGGGTGTTGTGTTTGTAGCTTAGCAACAACAGAACTGATGACATCACATGTAGTGTCAGCAACACCTAAAGGTGGAACGTAAAGTGTTGCTAAAATAACACTGGTGAACTCTCTGGGTAAATAATATGGATGAAAACTTACTGCCAACAGTTCAATATCTGGACTGCAGAGATGACACTTCACAGTTACATGTCCTGGATTACACCATCTGTTGTTCACAAGTACTGCCAGTCCACCTCCTTTACATTTGCCGCTCCTCCTTAAATCTTTGTCTGCTCGTATGGTTAAAAAGACCGGCAGAAAGACGCTGGAGTCGGGGATATGATCCTGCAGCCATGTCTCAGTAAATCACATAATACTGCATGCTCGGTACTCTGGCTGGGTCCTTTGTAGGGCTTGGAGTTCATCCAACTTGTTTCCCAACGATCTCACATTGCCCATCATAATCGACGGAAGAGATGGTTTGAACTTCCTCCTTCTCTCTTTTCTCTTCGCTCCTGCTCTGCATCCACGGCGTCACCTTTTCAACTCATCAGGGATTTGGGGTTGTAGCTGAAGTACTATTTAAGCTTTTGAGATGGTGATCAGCTGCTCCCAGTTGTAAAAAAAAAAAATCAACCCGTTGCCATGGTGACACATCATAACAAATGTCCCAAAGCAAAAAAACACCAGCAAGAATCCCTACACCTGCACAGCATCCGAAACCGCAGAGGACAGTCGTCCAAAAATAAACAACCCTCTTCCACCACAAGAGGAATTTGATTTTGATTTCTTGTAATTAAATAATTAATGAGAATGAAAAGTAACAGAGCTACTCCAACCTGCGGCCAACTTGAGTGAGGCAATTTTAGAATGAAATATTTAGTTTGGAACATTTATAATTGTATGAAATGGCATGGTGAAAATGTGACTTTGAAAAATTAACCCCCATTTTTTTCTCTCTTATGTTTGCCTCAGTTAATGAAAATACTGCTGTTAATTTTTGACAGTGTAACTTTACAAATGGCACCCCATACTGGACGGGGTCCAGTTCCTCATTGTTGACATCCACAAACAGAGACACACCACAAAGGTTTGCTACATTGTGCAGCAGGCCACATGCTAGCACAATGCAACATGGGGTATGTGGGGTGTACAGCAGGCACCACCAGCAGCCTTTGAACTGCCTATTGGTATGTCCAATAACAAACGCAGGCATGTCTTATGGAAATGTTAGAAAGTAGCTTCTCTTTTATTGTTTGTATAAACTAAAAATGTATTCACTCTGTCAGCTCCAGGTGCAGAGACAGATTTATGTTATGCTCATTGTATTCCATTCTGCTAGGCCTTAAGGAGGGTTTCAGAGATGCCAGGAGGTACCACATACCATACTCAATACTACCATAGGTTCAAGGTCAAGGTTCAACCTTTGTTTCTTTCTAGTTACAATACTGCTCACCCTAGCCAGGCTGAAGTTTCCCAGGCCTCTGTTGAGATACTGTGATGTGACACTATTACAGATAACACTGGTATAAGGATAGTTAAAACAGACACTGAACTTGATGGCACATTCTGCATTTTGTTTTTCATTTAGTACGTAAACATTCCTAGTTGTTTTGTTAAAGTCATACCTCCTGCTGGTTCAGTCATGGCCTCATAAGTTGGGATAACAGAGCACATCAGCCCCTTTCACAGAACACTCTGCAGGCATCTTCTTCCTGGATCAGTGTAAAGTGTGAAGAGAAACTGTGGAGGTGGGCATTGATTCATCATCCCTGACCTGGCGTTATGGTCCCGCTGATGCAGCGTTTCAGATGGGTGTTCTCTGGTTCTGCGATGCTGGCTTTATTTGTGAGCTGCCTCTTTTCACCATGAATAATTCCACCAACACACATTTTGTTTGCAGATATGATGGACAGGAAACTGTCACACTGACATATACCTGAGGTAATCTTCCTCTGAATGTTTTTATTATTCGTTTTGTTATTAACATCTTAAAGTTATTTAATCTGATTTCTTTGTTTCTCTGGCAAAATAAGTCTGAGACCCTCTGGACAGCAGGTAGGAAACATCATCAATTTGTCCCTGGTCAATAACCCACCGACTCTGCAAACTGTATCACACATGCAGTATTTTTATTGCATTAACCATCTGTTTGTAAACAATACTAGAATAACAATCTTCTGTTTGCATCATTTTCAACTCGAACAAATAAAAATATCTGCAAGAAAAAAATCCAACCTTCAAAACATTCTCGTGTAACCAGATAAGGCCAGTTCATCCTCAGTTAACTGGTTCACAAAGGTTTAGACCAATTCTGACCACTTTAAGCTAAATCAAACCAGCTGAGACCCGTTCAAACTATATCAGACATTTTTTAACTACTTGAGACTGGTTCAGAACCAATTACACAAGGTCAAACCAGTATTGTCCAGTTGATGATCCTCATCCCAGTCCAATTCAAAATAGTTCACACAGGTTTTAACCATGTCAGACCTGTTTAAATGAGTTGACACTAGTTTAAGCCAGTTTAGAGTCGTTATGACCAGTGTGGACACATTCTGACAATGTCAGGCACATTTAAATTACTTCAGACCCGTTCAGAAGGTTAACAGGTTATGGCCCAATGAAACTAGGTGAAACCAGTTCCAACTTGCTTAAACTACCTCATACCAATTTTAACCAATTAAGACTAGTTTAAACTCATTCAAGCATATTTGAACAACTTAAATAAGTTTAAACTACATTATAGCAATTTAATCATATCGTAAATATTTAAATAAATTCAGACATAAAAACTACCTTGGACCAGTTAAGACCAAATCAAACCAGTTCTACCCAGCTGGCGATACTTCGGTTTAAACTAGTTTAAACCAGTTCAGATCAGTTTAAACTACATCAGAGCAGTTTTGATCACATCATGCATGCTTAAATAATTCAGACTTTAAAACCGCTTCAGACCCTTTTCCAACATCAAACCTGTTTTAATTACTTGTGACTGGCTCAGACCCATTTACACCAGTTATTCAAAGCAGTTCCTGCCTGAGCCATTTAGGCAAGTTTTTCATTTCAAGCTGTTCAGAGCCAGTTGATCTTGTTTAAAATATTAAAGCAGTCTAGCCAATGTGAACCCGTTTAAAAATGTATTCTGACTCCATTAAATCAATTAGTATCCACTGAAATAGTCTGGACTGTTCACTGAAACAGGAACTGAGCCCATCTGACTAGTGGTGAAAAATCAACTGGCAAATGATTATCTTTACATTTTCGAAGAAAGTTCCAGACCTGATAGGTTGCTCTGGAACCAGAACTTCAAAGGTACCATACTCTACATCATGAAATCCAAATTAATCTGTTTTTTTCACCAAGCTTTGAGTCAATGTTTGAAGTTGGAAGATAAGATAGAGAAGAATGACCCAGGGCTGGACTGGACCACACAACGTGGAGCGGGAACAGACATAACTGGACTGAAAGGACTTAGATCCAACCGTACCAGAAAAACTGAAGCAAACAAAGGAACCAGTATAAGAATAAAACGGAATGGAAAGCAACAATGGGAAGACAATAAGAGCGGTGAGATGAAGTGAGAGCAGACCAGAAAAGGGACGCAAAGGAACAAGAAATTCCATGGTCACATAATCTGAATTGTCCTATACATACTAAAACTAAGGAACACAGAAAAGAGGAGGGTGCAGACATGATTCTTCTGTTTCTTTCCTGAAACTCCAACACTAGGGGTTAGGTGGGCCAACCAAGCAGAGATATCTGACCATCAGTTGGTCCGTTAACTGTCCTACTGGGCGGAGGAGCCAAAACTCAACTGTTCCCTACCTTGGCAGCTGAAAGTCCTATTACAAGTGAATCCCTGACCTCACACCAAGGTGTATGCATGGGGGCGGGGCTTCGCCTGTCAGTCCTCTACCAATCTGACAGTGATCCCTTACCGCACACCTAGGTGTGGAACTAACATGAAAGTCATCTATCAGTCTGACTCCAGAAGCCGTTCTACTTTCCTGTAGCAGCTGTCTTCAGAGATTTCGGCTGTAAAAAAAGTTTTTATGCATTCGCTTCAGGCACTGCTGTTCTTATTTTAAACAGTAGGCGGTAGTGTAGTTAATATTTTTCTATATTCATCAACCAGTTGCAGAAGAAAGGTCTAGAAAGGACATGCATTGCTAATAAAACTGTAACTACAAAGTTGGCCTCATAAGAGTTACTTCAAGGCGCTTTCAAACATTTTGCAATATTTATTCTGTCCGTTTTACTAGTTGGCGAGCTCCACCTGCACTATGTTCTGAAAATGACAAAAATGGGGATATGCACAGCCGCTCAAATGGACAGAGTGTGATTTTGGGGGCGGAGCCTCCCCTGTCAGTCTACCTGACAGGGGTACAGACAAAAGACAATGTTTTCCGGTTAGCTGCAGGTCAACAGGTGAGTAAATTCTCCATAGAGATCAGCTTTGATTGATCACTGGTTGACTAATCAAATTTGTGATTGAAGGACGCAAGAAAGTATAATCTGAACCTGGTATCCATGGAAACACATCAATACAATCATTACATTTATTTCTCTTCATAAATATAAACTCTTCATTTAAATATTGATTATTGATGTCCATGTGATCTATCTCCACATGGTCAGACCCCACCAACTGCATCAAAACCAATCGTTGTGCAGGATTTCCAGCATCAGCAGCTCTTCAGTGGTGTGCTGCAGAGAGACAGAAAGTCCTGTTTACAATGCATCCACAGATCAATCAAATAATCAATAAATTAATTAAATATTCGATGGGTCATTTAGTCTGAACCAGGTGTGCTCCTGAAGCTTTCTTTTACCTGTGTTACTTTAAGGTAAAGCTGCTCTCTATCCTAAGTAAGACAGAAACTAAATAGCTGTTTCGATGGAATGACATCAACAACAGGTCAGGTAAGTTTCAACCGTTCAAACAATAAAGCTCCTCCCACACACACCTGCCTTCTCGTATACCGGTAAATATACATACACAATGCTGTCAAAAAGCATTTCCCTTTTTTTGCTGTTTTGTTCACTTAAATGTTTCAGATCATCAAACTAATTCTAATATCAGACACTAATAACCTGAGTAAAAACAAAAAGCTGTTTTCAAATGATTTTATTCATTAAGGATTAAACCCCTGGTTCTCCGTGAAAATATAGTTGCCCTATTTAAGAATGCATTCAATAATTGTGATTAACCACATTTTTTGGAAAAACGAGTTTTGTTTCACTATCCCCAGCCAGGCCTGCAAGACCTCTTGAACCAATATATCACTTAAACAGAACCTGTCTAAGAAAATGAAGTAGGCTAAAAGAAGAAGCACATCTTGCTCTTGCACTGATATTATGGACTGTAGATGATGATATCCCTAAATTCCTTCAATTGCACATTGAGAAACGTTGTTCTTAAACTGTTGGACTATTTGCTCACGCAGTTGTTCACAAAGTGGTGAACCTCACCCCATCCTTGCTTGTGAACTACTGAGCCTTTTATGGATGCTCATTTTATATCCAATTATGACCTTCACCTGTTGTCAATTAACCTGTTCACCTGTGGAATGATCCAAATAGGTGTTTTTGGATCATTCCTCAACATTCCCAGTCTTATGCTGCCACTGTCCCAGCTTAGCTGGAATGTGTTGCAAGCAAGTTTTTCGGTTTGAACATTAAATATCTCATATTTGTAGGGGATTCAGTTGCATTTAGGTCGAACAGGATTAGCATATCATTGGATTCTGTTTTTATTCAGGTTTTACAAAATGTCCAAACTTCATTGGGCCTGGTGTTGTAAAAACCAAAGGAGTGGTTCTTTATTTACATCAATAACAGCTGAAGTTTGTCTTAAGCCCTTGTTCACCTAACATTGAGCTTTTGACTGTAAACTGCAGACCATTCTATCTGCACAGGGAGCTTGCTGTAGTTTCCATTGCTGCTGTGAATGTGCCCCTGGTGCTAACACAAAGATGGTTATCAGTGTTCTCTACCAGACAATCAGTAGCCCATTTTATACCATAATTCTGCTAAAACATTACAGATCACTTTGACCTTTCATGCCATACAAGCTGATCTGCTGAGACCATGGGCTGTGAGCTTTGAGATCATACAGCCGGGGTTGTGGAACCAAAGGGACTTGGCCTACAACTTGCAGCATTCTTCTGGACACCATGTGGGAGACTTCCACTTGAGTAAACCCACTGCACTGCGCTGAGATCTCCAAATGCATTCGGTGCTTTAAATACAAGCAAAGCTTTGTGCCATTTTTCAAGATTCTGCAGATGAAAATATATTTCCGATCAGACGACACTGAAGGATGGTAGACTATCTACGTGTTGTGTGCATCCACAGAGTGAGCTGCTGTCATACTCAGTCCTGAATCCCATTTTATTTTATAATTCATGGAGGTTCCAGATTTAATGCTGTCTTCCGAGGAGGATCAGGGGTGTATTACTGGTAAGTTGACTTTAACTCCCCAATCAGTTTTAGGACCTTTCAGATGATCTTGAGGTATATTAAACATGAAGACTAGAAGGGTGCTGCAATCAAGTCATACTGAGGGCTTTGTGATAGATCCATGCCAACATGAAGACAGTTCTGCCATGTTTCCATCACCATAGTGTAAAGCGCTTTGAGTGGTTGGCATAACACTATACAAGTTCAGACCATTTATCTGCTGGCCTGGGTTCTAACAGACATTTTAACACTTTATTCAATCAAGTCAAAGTTCCCTCATGTTTTAAGACTGCCACATTCTTCCCAGGGCCCAAACGCTTCAATCACATCATTCAGTGACCGTCTGCTTGGAGCTTGGAGAGGCTGGTAAAGAGGCACATCACCTCCAGACTAGCTCCCATATTTGAGCCTTTCCAGTTTGCCTTAAGAAAAAAACTGGCTCCACTGAGGACACGATCTCCTCCATTGTTCATATAAGACTGCAGACCTTGAGAAGAACATTCATGTGTAGCTGTTGCTCCAGAACTTCAGCTTAGCGTTTAATACCATCAAACCACAGCATCTGGTAGACAAAGCGGGACCCCTGGGCTTCAGCGCCCTCTGTGCAACTACCTGCTGGACCTCCTCTTTGAGACACCAGAGTCAATGCAATTCGGTTTGAACTATGTTATAATCCTGAGCAGAGGCTCCTCTCAGGGTTGTGCCCTGTGCCTACTGGTGAGTTTGTGTAAACTTGATCCTTAATGTGGACCAAACCAAAGAGACCATTCAGGATCAAACCACATCCCACTTCTCATCAACAACACTGGTGTGTAGGTGGTCGGCCGCCCCAACATCCTGGGGGTCAACATACCAGACAGTCAAGACAGTCGTCTTTCACTGAAATCAAGAAATGTGCTTACGCAAAAAAGAATCCAGATGTCTGAAACTGTTCGAAGGCCATAGTCCAATCATATTTCCTTTGAACATTCCAATCAACGTAGGATTGATCAAAGATGCGCTCGCTTGACACGCCTCCAGTAACATCTGGATTTAGAGGTTAATAAAGACTGCAGGTGTAATTCTCCTGTCTTCACGCTCAGTTATCAGGTCTTCTCACAGGCTGGAGAGGAACTTAATTGGACGTGACTTGGAGATGTTCACAGATGAGGCATAAAATCAGACTCATCTGGTGATGTGCAACACTTACATAGATCACACAAACTGTGATTGTAAATTTTGCAGTAGTGAACTGAGAAGGGGGGTTGCTAGAAAGCTCTGAAACTGCAGTTTAACCAGCAAAACAAGAGATGATGACATGAAGACCAGATGATGTCCCGGCCTCCTGATGCCTAGAGTCTATGTAATATTGGGTCAATTAAATAAATGTACTCACCCAGACGCCACCAACCCCACATATCCCAGATTATAATCAGTCGAAACTATACTGTTACTTAGAATGAATCGATGAGTTGGGCCAGGACACTTCATCATCATGTTGGTCCATAACTTTACAAAATAAATTGAAGACAGATTAGATAAAAACACTCCCTGTTCAGGTGGATGGTTCTTTGCTGGCAACATATGTGTTTGATCCAATAAATTTCCTGGTTCAATCAGAATTGGTATTTAAACAGTCCTCCTCATCATGCTGTCCACATTCTGACATCATGAGACCAAGACGACACCCAACATCTGATCATCAGAATCTCACCATAAACAGGGTGTTCTCAGTGGCCACTGAGCTTAAAGTCACAGAGTGTCATCAGCAGGTTGTAACAGAGATCCAGAGACTGAAAGTCATAGAAGTGGACATCCTTTGAACACATTCTTCACTGATGACCTCTTCTTTGTGAATTGTGACCTGCAGAACCAGATGATGAATACCACATTTAAGGGAGGTGAGAGGACCCCACGTGTCACATCAGACCAGTAGAAACTGTTTACATCAGCGTGGTCCGCATGCTAGACAACCTGAAAGGGTACCTAATTTAGTGGTGTGACCCAATACTTTTGGCAATATAATGTGCATGAGAACATCTAAACCTTTGCAGGCCTCACTGCCTCAGTTGAGGTTAACCAATGCTGACCCAAACAAAGCCCAGAAAAATCACCAAGGCCCATCTTACAATTTACCGAAAAACATCTTGATGGTCCTGAAGGCGTTTGGGAAAATATTCTGTGGACTCATGAGACAGAAGATGACCTTTTTGGAAGGTGTGTGTCACATCTATGGAATATCTGGTGTAAAACCAGCACAGCATTTTGGAAACAGAACATACCTGCAGTCAGACATCATGGGGGCAATGTGATGGTCCGGGCACTCTTTGCTGCTTCAGAACCGGGATAACTTTTGTACTTGATGGAACCAAGAATTCTGCTCTCAAGCAGAAAATCCTGCAGGAGAATGTCTGACCATCAGTCGCTGACCTTAAACTTAAGCTCGCTTGGGTTCTACAGCAGGACAATGATTCAAAGCACAGCACCAAGTCCATCTCTGAATGGCTTAAAAAAATGAGGCTTACCTAGTGGCCTAGTCAATGTCTGATATTAAAGCAGATTGAGATGCTGCTGCATGGCCTTACACATTGGAGGTTTTTAAAGCACCAACCTGTTTCTGAATTAAATTAATTGTGCAAAGCAGAGTGGGTCCAACCTTTCCCCACAGTGTTGTTAAAGACTCAGTTACCACAAACACTAGAGGGCAGCTGTGGCTGCACAGGTTGAACAACTAGCTATTAGGTTCAAGGTGTAATTACTTTTTCACACGGGTCCAGGTGGATTTGGGTAGATTTTTTACTTTTGAAAACCACTTTTTTGTTTTTACTCAGGTTATCTTGGTCTGATATTAACATTTGATGATGATCTGAAACACCAACGAGAGAAATCTGTAAGGGGTGTAGATACTTTTTTACAGCACCAGACAGAATATGATGGCCCCACGATTTATCCAGTGCCTGCAGGTATTTTCCCACTCTGAAGGTCAGAAGCAGCTCTGCAGACCCATTTACCATACATCTGTTTGCAGGTGAGAAAGTCTGAGGGCTGCAGCCAGGCGTGCCGATGAGCAAGGCACTGGCAGCACTCCAACAGTCAAACAGCACAGAGAAAGAGTGAAAATGATGACGACCACGAGGATTCAAAGAGCAGCTTGACAGTTTATTAACAGATTTAAAACAGGAGAAAAACATGTACACTGGTTCAGAATCTCTGATCTGCAAACAGACGGTAAAAAGAGTCCGACAGTAACACAGCAGAGAGAGAAAATCCACCTTCATCACCCTCGTCTGTCTAACAGTCAGTGTGTCCTACCTGTCCTACGTGCCCCTCAGTCCATGAACTCAAGCTCAGGGCTTCCAAACACAGAGTGAGTGAGAGAGAGATCAGGCCATCATCTGCACAAAACATCTCTGAACTTCAACGTTATCAAAACAGGAAGAAATGTAAAGACCGTTGATCGTAGATAAATCATCTGTGGGATCAGCACACGACACCCTGCTTACAGAGGGCTGACCTGATTAATAAGAACCCGACTCTGTTTACAGAGACCAGGTCCAGTTTATGGATACCTGACCAGACTTACTGGGACCTGACCAATTAACTCAACTGATTTTTGAAGCCAATCAAAGAGCAGCTGTGATGGTGTATGGAACACCTAGGACAGGTATCTCCGTCTCTCAAACACGTTTTGGACACCCAGCCTCAGTTTGGACCACACTCATTTTCACAGTTAAATGTCTAAACAGAACTTCAAAAGAAAGTACAAATATTTTCAGTCAAAACCCAACAGGAAGCGATGTCAGCGTGCCAGCATTTCAAGCCACAGTTGACCCAACGAGCCTCCCTGAAGGGGGCGCCACAGCATCATCGAAAAATAAAGAAATTAAACTGTCAGCCATTTTGATCAATAACCTCAACATTATGGAGACAGATGAGTTATTAGTGTTTGTATCAGGAGGTCTGATAAAAGAGTGAGGTCATTATGATGTCAACTCTGTCGGCCTATCATCAATGAGAATCTCCTGAATTAGAGTTAGAATGCAACAGGTCAACGGAATGATGACATCAGTTTACAAAACGAAATGTGAAGCGAGCTGAAATGCTGCCACCTGACAGGTGGAAGATACAAGCACCGCCCCCTGCCATGTGAGGCTCCTCCCCTCCTCTCCACACAGGAAACAGTCTTTATCAGTCTGGGTTTGGCTCCTCCCACCTCATGTTAGGGGCGGGGGCCTGTGTAATAGGGGCGGGGCCTATGTTACGTCTCGAACTGCGTAAGCAGCGCGCGGACCTCGGGTGTAAGCTGTTTGGCGGCACTGGCGGCCTCTGCAATGGCGCGACGGTACGGCCCCTTCCTCTTCTTGTCAAAGCGTGACTGAAATGTCTCGAGGAATGGCGAGAGCTGAGCAAGCGGCAGAAAGGAGGTGGTCGGAGAGCCAAACCAGGAGACCCGCGCTTCCTGCCGCACTGCCAGTCCCGTGTCACCGCGACGTGCCACAGTGATACCCAGCACGCGCGCCGGCCACCAGGGGAAGCCGTAGATCTTGGCCCAGACGATGTCACCGACACACACAGTGCGGCCGTCTGGCAACAGACACTTGGATACTGATTTGGAGAAGACCGACGAAGAGGATGAAGACGAGGAGGAGGAGGACGTGGACAACTTCCTACGCCGCTTCATGTCACCTCCTTCCTCCTCGTCCTCACCTTCAGCTGTAGGTGGAGCAGGGGACAAAGATGGTTGGCAGCGAGGAACTAACTTGGTGGAGGAAGAAGGAGGTGTAGGTGTGGGGCCGGAGGAAGAGGAGGGCAGGCCTCCAGGAGGAGGGAGGTCATAGGTCTCTGTGGAGCTGCACTCTGAGTGGGAGGAGTCTAAGGAATAAGAGGAGGAGGAAGGTGGAGGGGGCTCCACCTCCTGCCAGCCAGCTCCTTCCTGCACCCCTTCGTTCTCATTCGTTTCTATAGTGACAGTGCCTGCACACGGGGGAGGAGGTGCTGTAGGAGGAGCTGTGACAGGAGATGGAGGTGTGTGGGTGGGGCTTGTGGCAGGCTTAGGTGATGACTCAGAGGTGGCGCATGGTGCTGGTTCTTCGGTACGGTACCTTTGAGGTTTGAGGCGCATTCTGGGCGGCAGTGGTGTGCTGATAGCAGTGCTGCTCAGGTGTTGCAGGCGACGGGTGAAGTGAACCTTCTGACTGTGGTTTTGCAGTGCAGCAGCCCGAGTCACTGCCTTGCTGTGGTCCTGGTTCTGGTCTTTGGGCCGGTGGTGTGGTGCCAGCTTCTGCAGAACCTTGCGGTTGTTGGGGAGGTCAGAGCCTTTGGTCAAGACCTTCTTAGAGTTTAACTTCAGGCGCATCTGGCTGGATGAAGCTGCTGAGGATGAAACCACACGGCGAGAAGAGGATGTCACTTGTATCCCTGACGAGCGTTTGTCAGCAGCGCTGCGTCCTGACTTGTCGTCAATCTTCAGACGTTTCAACTCAGAGGACATCGGAACGTCTGTGGGTCGCCGCCGTCGTGATGCCTCCTCGCTCCGCAGGTCCACCGAACCTCGCCGTGCCTCCCTGTGACTCCCTGACGCCACAACACCTTTACACTTGTCACACAGAACCTGCCGTGGGCGGAGCTTGATGGCGTTCATGATGGAAGTGGGCTCTTCACAGCGGTAGCGACGTTTTGGCCGTTTGATTTTGCGTGGTGGTGGCTGAGGTAAGGCCTGGTTGTAGGTGTCCCTGATGAACAGAGGAGGAGGGTATGGCGCCCCTTCCTGGAACAGTGGAGGTGGTTTGGAGCTCCATGGTTGGGGGTGGGAAGGGATGACAGAAACGACAGAAGCCTCTTCCTGGTTGGTGGACAGCTCGCTGCCAGCGGTAACTGTCTGCAGAGACACTAGAGGACGACCGCGGTCATTACGTCTGGGAAACATGGTGATGGGTATACCGTACGGTCCGAACCTGCAGACACATAGACAGACACTATATCAGTGGCTAAATCAATTATCTTGAGCATCATTACTATACTGGTCAGTGCACTGATCAATGCTAGTACTTTGTAACATAGTAAGTAAACAGTAAAAGTTTCTGATCAATAATTGACTGGATTAGAACCCTTAACAACAGAGTTCCCTCTGACAACTGACCAAGAAACAAACACCAAGGGAAACTTGCAGTGAAGGGACAGAAAGATTTGGAAAGTTTGGAACAGCATGCTTTTGTGGATCAAAACCAGAATTGTCCTGAACCCAACCAGGTAGACAGGCTACAGGAATGACTTAAGACATTAAAACCTGGATGACTTGTCACCTGTAAAACTTCTTAGTCTGACTATTACTCTGAGTGGCTCTACAACCTGTGCAACCTCTGTAGGGTCCAGGTATCCTCCTGTGACCTAAATCCAATAGAGCATCTGTGGGACATCACGTTTAGGTTCATCTGATGCCACCAGGTTGCACCTCAGACTGTCCAGAAGCTCAGTGATGACTTGGTCGGGATGTAGGGGATACTATAGGACACCATGTGTCATCTCTTACGGAGCATGGCCCATTGTTGGCGGTGGGGTGGGGGTTACCTTTCAGAGTCAATGCAATGACATTTCAGTTTACATTTCTCTGACTTATCAACCTCTGAGGGTTGATAGTTTTCATTTTCATTAAATGATCTGGCATCCTTTTGTTCTGAACGCATTATCCTTTCCAAATCAGAATGGATATCCAGCAGGACTGAGATCTGATATGTTTTCAAAGTTCCTTTAATTTTTGGAGCAGAGTATGAATCTACATGAAGCAACTAAACACATCAAGCTAAACTGTCTCATATACAGGTCCTTCTCAAAATATTAGCATATTGTGATAAAGTTCATTATTTTCCATAATGTCATGATGAAAATTTAACATTCATATATTTTAGATTCATTGCACACTAACTGAAATATTTCAGGTCTTTTATTGTCTTAATACGGATGATTTTGGCATACAGCTCATGAAAACCCAAAATTCCTATCTCACAAAATTAGCATATTTCATCCGACCAATAAAAGAAAAGTGTTTTTAACACAAAAAACGTCAACCTTCAAATAATCATGTACAGTTATGCACTCAATACTTGGTCGGGAATCCTTTTGCAGAAATGACTGCTTCAATGCGGCGTGGCATGGAGGCAATCAGCCTGTGGCACTGCTGAGGTCTTATGGAGGCCCAGGATGCTTCGATAGCGGCCTTTAGCTCATCCAGAGTGTTGGGTCTTGAGTCTCTCAACGTTCTCTTCACAATATCCCACAGATTCTCTATGGGGTTCAGGTCAGGAGAGTTGGCAGGCCAATTGAGCACAGTGATACCATGGTCAGTAAACCATTTACCAGTGGTTTTGGCACTGTGAGCAGGTGCCAGGTCGTGCTGAAAAATGAAATCTTCCTCTCCATAAAGCTTTTCAGCAGATGGAAGCATGAAGTGCTCCAAAATCTCCTGATAGCTAGCTGCATTGACCCTGCCCTTGATAAAACACAGTGGACCAACACCAGCAGCTGACACGGCACCCCAGACCATCACTGACTGTGGGTACTTGACACTGGACTTCTGGCATTTTGGCATTTCCTTCTCCCCAGTCTTCCTCCAGACTCTGGCACCTTGATTTCCGAATGACATGCAGAATTTCCTTTCATCTGAAAAAAGTACTTTGGACCACTGAGCAACAGTCCAGTGCTGCTTCTCTGTAGCCCAGGTCAGGCGCTTCTGCCGCTGTTTCTGGTTCAAAAGTGGCTTGACCTGGGGAATGCGGCACCTGTAGCCCATTTCCTGCACACGCCTGTGCACGGTGGCTCTGGATGTTTCTACTCCAGACTCAGTCCACTGCTTCCGCAGGTCCCCCAAGGTCTGGAATCGGCCCTTCTCCACAATCTTCCTCAGGGTCCGGTCACCTCTTCTCATTGTGCAGCGTTTTCTGCCACACTTTTTCCTTCCCACAGACTTCCCACTGAGGTACCTTGATACAGCACTCTGGGAACAGCCTATTCGTTCAGAAATGTCTTCTGTGTCTTACCCTCTTGCTTGAGGGTGTCAATAGTGGCCTTCTGGACAGCAGTCAGGTGGGCAGTCTTACCCATGATTGGGGTTTTGAGTGATGAACCAGGCTGGGAGTTTTAAAGGCCTCAGGAATCTTTTGCAGGTGTTTAGAGTTAACTCGTTGATTCAGATGATTAGGTTCATAGCTCGTTTAGAGACCCTTTTAATGATATGCTAATTTTGTGAGATAGGAATGTTGGGTTTTCATGAACTGTATGCCAACATCATCCGTATTAAGACAATAAAAGACCTGAAATATTTCAGTTAGTGTGCAATGAATCTAAAATATATGAATGTTAAATTTTCATCATGTCATTATGGAAAATAATGAACTTTATCACAATATGCTAATATTTTGAGAAGGACCTGTAGAAGGAGGATCCTTCCAATCAACGGTAAACAATTTTGACATGTCACTCATTTTTCATATTTGATCTCGATTTTCACAATAAAGCCCCATATGCAGAAATTAATACATAAACCTATAACTTCAGCCCAGTATAAAGTTTAAATGTCACTGAAAAAGGTCATAACCCTAACCCTAACCCAGCACCTCTAGATGTCACTCCATTCACATCTGATGTGGAAATTCAAAATTACAATCTCTGGAATCCACCAATATAATCTTAATTTATCTCTATAATCACACCCTAAGAGGAATTATGATGTCCTGTTCAGGTTGAGAGTAGACCATCTATGTCACTAAAAATGTCACCTTTATATTCCAATAATTCTTAGTATATTTATAACCCATTAAAATGAAAACATTTAGTTGTCACAGAATATCTCCAGACTTTAAAACAGCTCATCATGAGCTTAACTGACCACTTTTTAGCAGACTGCCAACATGTGACAAATAATCCTGAAGCTGAAAGGAACTGGGCTGTAGACCCTTTCCATAAACATGTCAAATTATGCTTATTCAACTACTAGTTTAGATCTCAGGAAACTTTCTGAAACAACCTTGGACTCATTTGCGAAAAGTCGTCATTTTCTTCCCTTCTTAATGGATGCAATCCTAACGGCCCCATTATTGTGGTTGTTCTGTTTATAAGAATGTTACCTACAACCATATTCAGAACTGAAGAAGCTTTTTGGATGAGATAAAACATCTTCAAGAAACAAGAGAAGAAGTCCACTTGATTCTACTGAAGCACTTAGGATGGTCATGTTCTGGATGACAGAGAGCCTACAGCAGCTTCATTAAACACAACATGGACCTTAAAGTTCATGAAGTTCCATGTTGGAACACTGAACATGTAAGCAACTGGTTTGTTAGGATTATCCAATGTAATCTGATCCTGATCCAGTTGTCTCTCCCTCAGAGCCCAGCATGGTCAGCATGTCAGAGGTCATGGGTCAGACAGGAGAGAAGACCAGAGGAGAGGCTCTGAGCAACAGCAGTCAGCTTTATCTGCCAAGTTTGTGACGCAAACCAGGTATTTGGCTTCGGTTCCACTTTGCTCTCAATTTTTTCAGAATTATAAAAGGGAAATAAAAATGTTTTTGTAAATATATAAAATGTTTTTTACAAATCTGGACTCTGACTGTGAGGTGTCAGAGAAACAGTCGGTCTCTGCTGACAGTGCTCTGTAGCGCCACCTGAAGGTAAAAGCCTAAACATCCTGTGTGCAGGGTGTGTGGGGTCTGCAGAGGTTATAGCTGCCTTTTTCCTGACCCTTGACCTGTATAAGTCCTGGATGGAAGGAAGGTCAGCCCTGATGATTCTCTCTGCAGACCTGATTGTTGGTTGCAGTCTGGACCTGTCCTGTTTTGTGGATGATCCAAACCAGATTGAGACGGATGAAGACAGGACAGACTGAATGATGGCAGTGGAGAACAGTAACAGTGATGTCATCTGCAAGCTTCAGGAGTTTCACAGAGGGGTCTGCTGAGGTGCAGCAGAAGCTGTTAAAAACAGAGGCCCTCAGCAACCTCAGGAGAAAGCCCAGAAGAAATGGTCAGGTCTGACATTCAGTTTGGATGTTTTTTTATTCTCAGGGCTGCCTTGCTTTGTTGGGCTGGACTAGTCAGAACTATTAGCTACATTTTATTTTCATACACCTGCAGCTGGACAGGAAGTCCAGCTCATTTATTCAAGATGGTTCTCCAGTTTGCCCTGGAGGAAGAACAGTGTGAGCCATGTTTGTTAGAGCACATCACGCTGGTACAGTTTTATCCAAAGGTGGATACGGTTCTGTCTTGCAACTTGACCAAGTGTATGTAAATGACCCCACCACCAGCCAACCACAGACAGGTCATTTTCATCCAATCAGAGAATTCCTTGCAAATGCTGCATTCGGTTGGTTGAAAACAGCCAAGAACAACAAACAACCAGCAAATCAAAATACTGCAGCAAGCAGCAGAAATGACAAAATGATAGGATTTAAGAAAACACGAGAGACCCTAATGAAGTAGGAATAATACATTTATATAACCCTTTTCAATAAGGTTAACCAAAGTGCTTCACTGTGAGTAAAATAAGACATAAGAAATAACGGTAGGATAAAAAAATAGAGAGGCAAAAAGTGTCACTACTGGCTATTAAAGCCATCTTTAATAGATGTGTCTTCAGTCTGGACTTAATGAGGCCCAGGTCAGAGGTCAGTCTTATTTCAGCCGGGAGTTTATTCCAAAGTCTAGGAGCTGCCACAGATAAGGCTCCGTCACCTCTGAGCTTATATTTAGACCATTGCTTCTCCAACAGGTGCTGATTTGAGGCCCTCAAGACAGACATGCCCACCAACAGTTAAAAGATCACACAAATACAACAGAGCCAAACTATTTAGAGCTTTAAAACAAGCATTCAACGTTTGAAACCAACCCTAAACTGGAAGGGGAGCCAGTGAAGAGATTTAAGTATTGGTGTGATGTGATCCTGTTTCCCAGTGCTTGTTAGGAGACGGCAGCAGCATCCTGGATGGTCTGGAGACAACTCAGCAGAGACTGGTTTACATCGAGTTACAAGAAATTACAATAGTCCAGACAAGTCATAAAAGCATGGACAGCCTTCTCAAAGTCATTAGAATATAAAGAGCTTCTGCCAGGAGGTCCTCACCACATTATTTGTTTGTCAAGGTTAAAATGTGAGTCAAAGAGCAGAGAGAGGAATCAAGGCCAGCTGCTGCTACTGTGTCCACATACATTCAGTTCTGTCCTCATTTAACATTAGATATGAAGCAGTTGCTGACTTGGAGATACAGACCCACAAAGAAGCTGCTTCGTCCTGTCACAATTTACTGGCAGATGTATTTCTATGTCATTGGCAAACTAAGATGTGAAAATATTAGCAGACAATAGAGAAAACATGTTTCTTCATGAGAATACGACAAGACTTTTACGTCACATCTAAAAGATGTCTTCCTCCAAAGATCTACTGTAAAAATATTATTCAATCGTCACTTAGTAGCTCAACAAATGCCAGAATATTGCCTCAAATATACAATAAAAGGAAGCACATGTGTTTGACTAATTATCACTAAATTCGACCGTTTTGTTCAACAGTTTCTGCTGATTTGCTGGTTATAATTGGCTGTTTTCATCCAACCGAATGCAGAATGAAAAAGACCCGTCTGTGATTGGCAGGTGGTGACATACACTTTGTCAAGTTGCAACAGAGACAGAACCGAGCCCAGAGACAGAACCGAGCAAAGAGCAGGTAGAGCAAGAGCATCAGAGCTGAGTGTGCACCAGAACACCTATAGAGCGAGTGTTTAGATTGAAATGCACACATCACAAATTGTTGTTTGTTCACATAGATACGTGACCTCATATGGGCCTCACTGTGCCCCTCATATGGGTCTGACTGTGCCCCTCAAATGGGTCTGACTGTGCCCCTCATATGGGTCTGACTGTGCCCCTCAAATGGGCCTCACTGTGCCCCTCATATGGGTCTGACTGTGCCCCTCATATGGGTCTGACTGTGCCCCTCATATGGGTCTGACTGTGCCCCTCATATGGGTCTGACTGTGCCCCTCATATGGGTCTGACTGTGCCCCTCATATGGGTCTGACTGTGCCCCTCATATGGGTCTCACTGTGCCCCTCATATGGGTCTGACAGTGCCCCTCATATGGGTCTGACTGTGCCCCTCAAATGGGCCTCACTGTGCCCCTCATATGGGTCTGACTGTGCCCCTCATATGGGTCTGACTGTGCCCCTCACATGGGTCTCACTGTGCCCCTCACATGGGTCTCACTGTGCCCCTCATATGGGTCTGACTGTGCCCCTCAAATGGGCCTCACTGTGCCCCTCACATGGGTCTCACTGTGCCCCTCATATGGGTCTGACTGTGCCCCTCACATGGGTCTCACTGTGCCCCTCATATGGGTCTGACTGTGCCCCTCATATGGGTCTGACTGTGCCCCTCATATGGGTCTCACTGTGCCCCTCATATGGGTCTGACTGTGCCCCTCATATGGGTCTGACTGTGCCCCTCACATGGGTCTCACTGTGCCCCTCATATGGGTCTGACTGTGCCCCTCATATGGGTCTGACTGTGCCCCTCACATGGGTCTCACTGTGCCCCTCATATGGGTCTCACTGTGCCCCTCATATGGGTCTGACTGTGCCCCTCACATGGGTCTCACTGTGCCCCTCATATGGGTCTGACTGTGCCCCTCAAATGGGCCTCACTGTGCCCCTCACATGGGTCTCACTGTGCCCCTCATATGGGTCTGACTGTGCCCCTCACATGGGTCTCACTGTGCCCCTCATATGGGTCTGACTGTGCCCCTCATATGGGTCTGACTGTGCCCCTCATATGGGTCTCACTGTGCCCCTCATATGGGTCTGACTGTGCCCCTCATATGGGTCTGACTGTGCCCCTCACATGGGTCTCACTGTGCCCCTCATATGGGTCTGACTGTGCCCCTCATATGGGTCTGACTGTGCCCCTCACATGGGTCTCACTGTGCCCCTCATATGGGTCTCACTGTGCCCCTCATATGGGTCTGACTGTGCCCCTCACATGGGTCTCACTGTGCCCCTCATATGGGTCTGACTGTGCCCCTCAAATGGGCCTCACTGTGCCCCTCACATGGGTCTCACTGTGCCCCTCATATGGGTCTGACTGTGCCCCTCACATGGGTCTCACTGTGCCCCTCATATGGGTCTGACTGTGCCCCTCACATGGGTCTGACTGTGCTCAGGTTGGAGGCCCAAATAAAAGCCCAACCCTGTTTCCGTTTCCAGATGCATGTTGAGATGGAAAAGAATCCAGATTCCAGGAAAGTCAAAACGAAAGACAGAAAAACAAAAACATGTTCAGAAATGATTATTTTTTTAAAGTCAACTTTTAAATATATGGGGATAAATATGAAAGAAATGAAAGAGCTTACTAAATTGGTCCTCCATACAGAGACAGAACCAAGAGAGCTGAAAGATACCGGAGCACAAGCCCAAACGGGTTCTGAGTGACTAAACAGCATCTGACCCAACTGCTCTGGTCCAATGATAAAAGCGGTTTTCTGGCATCAGAACCTGCTGGACCATTACATGTTGCTTTGTTGAATTCCTTACCGTTTCCCAAACCATTCCAAAGTTAAGAGACGGATATTTCTAACATTTCAAAACCACAAGTTTAGTTTTTCAAGAACCTGAGTTTAGCAGAAGATAGTCTGGATGTTCTTCCTCAGTTTCCCTCAGAAGGTTGGATCTTATGTCTGTTGTAAGGTAATCATGGTTCTGGTCACTGCTCCAAACAGTGACCAGAACCAATATGATCATGTCTATTTAATGGGTTCATACTATGATTTCATCATAAACTGCAGAGATAGACAAATCTGATGTCCAGAACATGCTGGTACCTCCTTCATCAGGCTGTGTGAGCTTTACTGAGACAGCCTTACAACGGTATCTTCAGGATATGAACAGCCTCAGCTGCTGTCTGGCTGCACTGGAGCCATGTGAAGAGGTTCAGCTTGGTGGCCATCACCTGTGACACCAAGTCCCAGCTAGATGCACTACCTCCGTCACTGTCCTGCAGATGAACCACATTACATCCAAACCGGACCTAAGCTGCTAACCCAGTTCTGTTAGGGTATCTGTAGACAGTCAGGAAGATACAGCCCTGTGTGATGATGTTCTGATGCAGAAATGTTGTTTCTCAGAGACTGAGCATGGAGACCACCTGGGGAACCTGAGTGCAGCTTAACTACTGCAAAAACACTAGAGAAGGAGTTCCTCCAACACTGTTGATGCCGGCAGAGGAACAACTGAGGAACCACTGATCCTCAGTTAACTTCACTCTTTTACTGGATGGGTGGATGAACAACATCAGGACCATCTGGACCATGCTCTGCTGACACTATGAAGCTCAGGTGATGCAGGTGAAATTCTAATAAAGCGGCTTGTTCCACAGAGAGACGGTTCCTGCCCCTCTTTCACAGTACTTCCTAAACTGGGAGCACTAGAACCAGCCAGAACTAATCAGAACGTCTGGTCTCCTTTGGATGTTCAGGTGTTGGTGGGTCTGTAGGTGAACCTGGAACCACCATCAGCTGATTGTCTCCAGCCTGGGATCGTGAAGCTATCAGGATTGTGATCTGGGTCTCCAGGCTGTTTCTCTGATGAACATTTAATAGATTACAGAACAACAGCATCCAGATGTTGCAAATGTACCTTTTTATTATATATGTGAATATTGTAAATATTTATATTCTGCAATACAAAAACAGAACCAGAGAGCAAAGTGGACCGGAGTCAAATTCCTTGTTTGTATGTACGAACTTGGCAATAAAGCTGATTCTGATTCTGATCAGAACCGATCTGAACCAATCAGAGTCGATCACTGACTGCATACTGGTGCGTCATGATAACAAAACCCAGCCTGACATAAACCCACCTGGCCTCAATGGTTCTGTTCTGACTCTGTTTGGGTTTAAATTAAAATAAAAACAATAATAAACCGGCAGCTCTCTTCCTGTCACATGAGCCAGTCAGAACCCATCTAAGACCTTTAGCAAATGCAAATATCCGGGACAGGAACCAGTAAAACCAGAGAAATTAGTAAAGGTTCTGTTTTGAGTGAAAAGATACCTTTTGGACACGTCCATCAGAACCCCTGAGAAGACCTGCTCCCCCAGCCGGAATGACACCACCAGCGCGTCATCGATCACGTGCTCCAGGCTGACCCGGACCTCTGTACCAGGACTTAGGTCCAGCAGGGACCTCGGTTCCGACCCGGAGCCATTCTCGTGTTTCGCTGAGCTCTTACGAAACCTGGTACCAGGTTGTGGATCCTCGTCCAAAACGGAATCCTCCGTAGGTCCAGACCCCAGCTCTTCTTGGTCCAAAATCGTATAGCACCGGTCCAGTTCCGTGGTCTCTGTAGGTTCTGCCGGTTCAGCCAGGGAAAGACCGGCCTCGGAGACCGAAGCGGGGTCCGGGACCGAGTGCAGAAACACTGCGGGGGGTTGCGGGTCCAGGGAGATGGTTCGATAGCTACTGGTACTCTCTGAGCTCAGCAATCCAGGAAAGACCCTATCAGACCCGCTGCGGTCCACAGGGAGGTCCGAAACGTCTTTGCTCGCGGTTTGGTCCAGGTGGGCGCCGCTCCGGTCCAGCAAATCGTCTGTGGACCCGCTCCGGTCCAGCAAATCGTCTGTGGACCCGCTCCGGTCCAGCAAATCCTCTGTGGTTTGGCTCCGGTCTAGTTGACCCTCTGTGGTTCTGTCTGTCCCGGGTAAAACCGGTCCCGCCCCGGGCTTCTGCTCTGGACCAACATGGCGGCCCTCCCCAGATTCTCCGTTCTCTGGATTCCCGCCTGGACTGGATTCTGGGGAATTGCTGGGCTCCGCCGGGACCTCATGGTCCCCCGGCCTCCCCGGTCCCGGTTCTGGCGGATCCTCTGACCGTGTTGTGCTCGGAACCACAGCTCCTGGCTCAGCAGCCACGGCCGCCATTTTGTTCCGTTGATCTACTGAGTGGCGATAAGGCCCCGCCTTCCTGCTCCGCGGACTCCTACCTGGAGCTTCTCTGATTGGTCCGAACTCCTGTCAATTAACTATATAGGGGCAGAGTGACGACTGTGATTGGTTAATTCAGCTCGAGTCTGTGACTCCGCATCGTTTCTCAGCCGGTGAAACAGACGCAGCGCCAAGTGGTCGGAGCTTCCCTCCATGAAACACTCCAGATCTCAGGCGGGAAGACCCGTTAGGATCCAGCAGCAGAGCGGATCACGTGACTGATGGGGCCATATCAGAGCTGTTCAGATGCTGAGACCCTAACATTTAAAATGTCTGAACAAAGTCACCACGATGAACTCTAGGCTGTGCATAATCCTGCAGCTTTATTAAGATATTCCACTTTAAATAGTTATTGACACAGTAAGATTGGACCTTTCTGGACTGTCTCCTCCCATCTCGCCCACTTTTCTCTTCTAGCTACTGCTACCTCCAACGATATTTGCTTCTTTATTCATCTCAGACATCTTCCTCCTGGCTCGGATCTGTTTAGGTGTGTTTCTCTCTTAGATGAAGCCACTAAAGGAGATACCATTCCCATCAACTCTACTTTTTCTTAAACATAAAAAGTACTCGTGGATCAGTACCTCTAAGTTTTTTTGTGTATCTGCTCTGTGTTTTCAAACCCCTTTGTAGCGGCAGAAGGCTGCTCAAAATAAGCAAGGTTCTGGTCTGGAAGAAGGTTTTATTACTTTTATAACGGAGTCATTCCTTTTCACTGCCGCCTTATGAATGCTCAAGCGGAGGGATTGCTGCAAAGTCAGTGGGTAGATGTAGTTGGCTGGGTTTTCTTAGGATGAAACTTTTTTTTATACATACAGTAATATTAAACTCAACTTGATTAAATGTTTAATAACTAGGATCAAATTAGAATTTAAATGTGTTCTATTAAATCGAAATGTCTGTATTTCTGTATAGAAGATGGGTCAGACTCTTGATATGACATTTGTTGTGAATTGGATCTCTAGAAAAAAAGAAATTGAATTGAATTCCTTTAGGAAGCAAGCTCCACCCACACCACTACGTATAATATCCAGCTGACCCATCAACCAGCTGACTGTTGAGGAACGAACCCTGACTGGATCAAAAGACAGATGACAACTGGACTGAATCTGGACCTGATCACTGCAGCCTAGTTGGAAACATAGCTGAGGGTTTATAGTCTTTATTCACATCTTACACAGTAACTAACTGTTCTAATCACATGGACCAGAATCTGACCAGTTATCAGATTTATTACTTCTGCTGATTGCTCTGTCAGTGTCACAAAGTGATCAAAAGGAAACAATGAAAAGATATGAGTGCCACGATGTAAACTATTTAACACAAAACAGCTTAAAGTCCAAATGTGCACAAAGAAAATGAAAACTAGAACAACCAATGGCAGAAACAAGATACAAACCTGAGGTATGAAACCAAAGCACAAAAACATGAAATAACATGGAGAAAGTGACGTGAAGTAAAACATTAAAACACCCACAAAATAACAAGAAATAACCTACTAGAGGTCCTCCAGCAGGAACTGGTGCAGCTTGCAGATAACCGTGAAGATTAGGACCTCCATGTCTCTCATCTGGAAAAGGCTGGAATGATACAGTACCTTTAATTTTCAACCTATGCAAGTAGGTTTCGGTATAGTAAGGACACCTTCCCAGGGAGATGTTTTGGACATGTGACACTGGAAGGAGGTCTATGGGCACAACTAGGACACCCTCCAAAGACTAAAGCCTCTTTCAGACCATCCTTTCAATCCGTTATCTGTAGATGGTCCTTACATCTCACCATCAGTAGAAAGGTCTGCACACTGAATGAGGCAATTGTCTCAGATCCACCTGGAAGGAACTCACAGAGTAGGAACAACTTTGTTGGGGTGAGATGGGACAAAGTGACAAAGCTAAGACAGCAGCGGCCATTCAGTCTGCAGAGACACTGGCTGGTCCTCCAGTGTGTATCTGGTCTGAGAAACACGTTGATGTGGTGGAGATAATAAGATGCTGATGATGGAGAACAATAGCTTTGATTGTTTTTGAAGTCTTGAATACATTTGGACAGACTGACAAACAGCTCACACAGATATTGGTGTTGGGGAAATGCCCTTCACACATTTTATTGTGTCAGGGATATAGGCCACGGCCCTTCAGATTCATGATCCTTGCTGCGTGTTCTGGAAGCACACATAGCCAGTGAACCATGTGTGCTAATCTGAGAAAAAAAAAGATCATCTCTCCAGTTTCTCAATACTTTTATTGGTGACTGGCAATAAGTGCTTCAAATAAGAATCGGTGATCGATAATCAATGTGTTACATTAATAACTAGACATTAAATGTCATTCATCATCTTTTTAGCTCATATTCTTCTGATCAACCTGAAATCAATCACCTGTTTATTTATGGCAGATGAAATTTTAATATTTAAATTCTGAATGTATCTGATTGGTTGATGTTGTGTTCTCACTGGTCCTGGCCCTGTTATGTAGTATCATCTGATTGGTTAGAGAGCATTGAGGCCACCCCTTCTTTATCTTTCAGTCCTTTTAAAGCTACACCTTCCTTCACGGCCACGCCCCAGTCATCAGGAGACACCATGCATTCCTTCAGTGACATGCCCTCTTTCAAGTGGGAGCCGGAGCTTCTTCCAGACCTTGACACACAGAGTAATTAATAGTACTGGTCAGGTTATTGACTGGAAGGCATAACTGATCGGTGAGGTGCATCATCTGTGATAATCTTAAATCAGCTTCAAGAACCCCAACAATTTAAATAAATGATAAGGCAGTAACATAATGTTTCTGATGTTCAATTGTCCTGTTGGTAATGTCTGCATACTTTCATCAGAACAAGCTGAGGTCACATTGTGTCTCTGTTGTTCAGTCAATAGCTGAAGAGTTCTGGAGCCACAGTGCTTCTGTGTGTCCCACTAAATAACCTCACATCAGGCAGTGATGAGGACAACATTACACATCTCACCTGTTTTCCTCCACATCTTCAATGGTGTCAGGCAGTGGCTTGTTGAGTGTCTCTGGCAGGAAACAGGCAAAGCCACTAGCCAGCAATGCTGCACCCCCATAGACCATACTGGGCAGTGCAGGAAACACCTGGGAAAGTCAAACACCACTCTGTGGATCAGTTGCTACGTTGATGATGTCATGGTGTACATACAAGCAGTAAGGTGAACAATTCAAACTAAATAAATCATGAAAATATCCTAAAACAGATAAAGCTGTTTTTCTTGAAGAAAGAAAAATCTCTTCTGAAGAACCATATAGGAGTGCAGCAGAGGGCTTGAATCTAGCTTCACCCCCTCATAAACTGGCTTTGTTGTTGATATTGTTACTAAAGTATATACCTCCATCCCAACCAATTTACACAAGCAAGTATTTCCTTTGATTAGGGACCCCATTGCAGATACAAGTAATATATGCATCCCACTGATATTAGGCATGCTTATCAATCACTTACTAATCAAATTCAGACCATTATCTAATGTTAAGATTATCGCCAAAATGTTATTGTACTAGATTAGAATTAGATGCAACTGGACTGTAACTGGCCTTAACTAAATGGCATTTGGACCCTGTGGATTGAGTTGGACTTGATGTAACTGCAGAAGAATCGGACCTGTTGAAGTTGTGCTGTATAAATACTAAAACTTGTTGAGGATTGTTTCTCAGCTGGGACCATCACCAATCTTCATCACAGTGTCCAAACCGACCAGCCACTTTTTAACAATAAATTGTACCAACATGTTCTGGTTTGGGTTCTGCTTATATCAGTGATCACCTCATCCAGGATAAGGACTGCTGGGGCTGCCATGCTGCCAATTCTCGACATTGTGGAGACAAATCCCATTCCCGTCTGCCTGAAAGTACAGTGTATGCGTTATATGTTCTGATCACCTCGTCGGAAGTTCTGATGAGGACACAATCAAGCCTATTCAGACTCACCTGATGACGGTGGGATAGAGCTCACCGGTGTACAGGTAGACGGTGGTGAAAGAGGCCGAGGTAAAGGCTTTACCCAAACAGGCCAGGGTGGTTCTGAGGCTCTGCATGTCTGCAAATGTTTGAACCAGACTAGGTCGGCATCAGGACAAAACTCAGGGCTCCACTCAGAACAGGATCAGATCAGAAACAGGCTCATAATACTGATTAGAGATCAGGCATGCAATTTGTGAAATAATTTGAAACATAAACAGGACCAGAATTTGGTCAGAATCACAACCACACAGTAAGAGATCACCAGTATACTACAATATATCAGGACCATAACCAGGGTCAAGTCAGTATTTAACACAAAATCTAAATAAAGATTAGAGATCAAATCTGGATTTAGCATAAGAGTCAGTATCGGAACAAGGACCTGAAATAGGTCTGGGTCAGAATCAGAAACATGCTACACAAAGCATTGGAATCACTGTCAGAACGAAGATCAGGATCAGAATCCAAATAAAGAAAAGGCTTAGAGATCAGATCTGAATTTAGGATCACATCAGGACCAGGACCAGAATCACAGTACCTGTGGGGACAAAGATGTTGGCAAAGATGATGACAGCCGACAGGAACAGACACGACACCTGAGACACCCGCCTCCCCAGGTAACTGAGCATGCCCAGAGCCAAGAATTTTGCAGGAATATCTACAGCTCCAAAGATGATCTGCATCAGGTAAATACTTACCTGGAACGACCCACAGCCAATCAGAACACAGTTCAGTACAGGACAGCCCATCAGATGCCAAAAACAAAGAATAAAACCACAGCAGAGGTAGACAGGTGAGAGGATAGCCTGGTGGGCAATAATCAGAGGACTCACCCCAAACTTCTGCAGATCCATTGCCAAACCATAGTAAGCAAAACTGGTGGAGAACCTGCAGACAGGTAGATATTTGAACACCTGCATAGGAGATACAACATGAACACTAACCACAACAGAAATAAATAACACTTGATTAAGGTAAGTTTCTGACCAGACAGCGATCAGACAGATGGAGATGCGTCTTAACTGGCTGGTCTTCAGCAGATTAAAGGCTGTAAACGACGAACGACTCGACTCGATCTCTTTACTCATGTGAGATTGAAGTACCTGTAGTCACATGGTGCCAAAGTGAGGTCTTGGTTGGTCAGAGTACACCTGTACATGTAATCAGAACCTACCTGTAAGGTCAGTTTGTTAATAATCTCCGGTTTCCGATTGATGCGAGCGACTCTATGGAGACTCTTTAAGGCCTCCTCAGACCGGCGGTTCAGCACCAACCAACGAGCTGACTCTGCATACCACCTGACCATTAGAGGAGAAACATGATACACCTGACCAATCAGAATGAGAGATGAAACAGCTGGCAAATCAGGGTGGAGGCATTAAACACCTGACCAATCAAAGAAAGGCATTGAGGCTTCACTGACCAGCTGTAGGCAAAGAATATGAACTGAGGAGCACAGGTGACCAGCTGAAGCTTCCTCCAGTCTCTCAGCCAATAGGCAAGGCCTGCCAGGATCATCTGACCAAAGGTGAAGAAGAAGGAGGTGAGTGTGCCCACTAGTGTCCTTGTTTTGGTAGGGATCCACTCTACCTCTGGAGGACAAACAGGAAGGCAGTGAGACACAAGTAGTTTAAAGGTAAACATTCAAGAGAAACAAAAATGTATGAATATACCTTATTCAACAATGAACAAGGAATGTTTTTGAACATTTTTGACAATAATCTGATTTTCTCAATAAGTTCTAACATTTTCAAAAAGGGCCAGTAGAGAACTGACTGGAGATTTGATTTAGAAAATGAAGAAAGAAGAGAATGGATGGAGTAAAGAACAATAAAACCACTTCAAAAGTGGTATTTAAATAAAACGTTTCCTAAATTGAATAGCAAGAAAATGTTTAAGTCATTTTGGATCAGTTTTGATATATAGAGTTGTGACAGTACTAGTGTGAGATTGCAGGTCTGTTTGGACTCCCATAGGTTTATGTCTGGCTGAGTGCTGCACGTAGCTGGATTTCCACTTTAGCTTATTTTTGTTCATATGTGACATTTCTATTTGACTTGATGTTGTTACAGGTCAGTCATTGAGTTCTGTGCAGATCGACCCATGTGTCTTATGGCTTTGGTTCAGTCCACGTTCTCCATTGACACTAGCTGAATGACATCTAATGATCACAACCAACAAACTTTAGTCCTCATGCAGACTTTGCTGTTGCTTTTTAAAGAAACACAAAACATAAAACTCCACACTAAATGCTCTGCATGGGTTCAGATTTTAAATGTACAGGTGTGTACCAAACTCAAAGGACTGTACTGAAACATTTTAGTGCAAACACGTGTATTGTTACACCCCTGGGATCTACATCTAAACAGACAGGTAAACATCTGTACTGAGAGAGACTCCATTGAGGATGATTCCAGACACGGCCATCCCGCTCAGAAACCTGAAGATGCAGTAAACGGTGTATGAAGGAGAGAGGGCGGAGCTGCATCCTAGCACTGCCAACTGTAGATACGACCATATAAGGACAGACTTCCTCCCAAACCTAACAGAAGGAGACTGTGAACTTGGAGATACCTGTAAGTAATAGAAAGGTATAAATGTGACACGGTGATACTTACCTGTCTGACAGGCCACCATAGATGATGGCTCCTGTTAAAACTCCACCCATATAGATGGTCTGGATCATCTGTTTGAGAGGACGCAGAGAACACACCAGGTCCCACTGAGAGAGATGGGTGTAGACAGAGTCAGTCATGTTGATGAAATCTCTAACAGCTCTTAATTTTAAAGCCATTTCATACTTTAAGTAAAAGAACCCTACAGAAACTCCGACTGATGGTGCATAACCTCCTGCACTGCACAAGCAGGCAGCCTGTTTCAGGAGCTCCCACTTTTTCATTAATTTTTCTTTTATAAATATCTTGTAAGACATGCTCTGCATTCCTGTTTTTTTCCACCTTGGTGTACACATTATGGAGATAGGGTAACCCTAACCCTTTTATTTTCTTTTTTCTCTGCATTTGTATTCAGAGAGCGCGTGAGCAGCCATGCTCCCAGTGTTTACACCAGCTGGTAGTTCTCGGTAGCTCAGCTGCACCACCTCCCACCGAGCAACCTGATATATTCAGCGAGCTGAGGAGGAAGAGATGTGGAAGAAAAAACAGGTATAGACCCATCATCACGGGAAATGTGAGATCCCTTCCCAACAAACTGGATGAATTGGCAGCACTAACCTGCCATCAGAGAGGCTACAGAGAGAGCAGCTTAATTATACTGACTAAGAAGTGGCTAACCATGCTAACTCTGGACACAATTACTGCAGGCCAAAAGAACTAAGGGGAGCTGTAAGAAGAGAGGAGGAGTTCCGGCTGTAACTCTAGACATTTAACTATCGAAGACATGGTTTTAGGTAAGGACATTGAGCTGCCAGCTGTTAGCATGAGGCCATATAATAAACCGTGGGAGTTTACACATTAACTGTGTGTGTTCCCCCCTCTGATAATGTGGCAGCTGCCTGTGAGGTCATCCACACTGTTACCAGCAGACTGCAAACATAGCATCCCCAGGTCCTTTTCCTGACCTCCAAGGATTTTAATCATGTCTCCCTGTCCTCCAGTCTCCGCACCTTCACCCTGTATGTTACTACCTGCACGAGAGACAATACAAATCTGGACTTATTGTATGCCAACACTAAGGAGGCATACAGCTCATAACCTCTCCCTCCCCTGGGAGGCTCAGATCACAAGCTGGTTCATCTCCAGCCTCTCTATTTAACCCCTTGTACACAAAGAACCAGATGTGACACACATAGTAAAGAGATGGTCTGGAGACTGAAGAAGTTCTGAGGGACCATTTCAGCTCCACTGCATGCGAAAAGCTCTGTGCTCCTCATTCGAAGGCGTTGACAGCATAACAGACTGCATCACGGACTACATTAACTTCTGCGTGGAAAACACTGTGCCCCTCATGAAGGATCGGGGATGGAGAGCTGTGCAGAAGAACGTGAGAAAGAAGATCAGGGATTGAAAAAAATATCTACAGAAAGAAGATGGAGGACCAGCTGCAGTAGAACAATAGCAGTGGGGTTTGGAAGAGCCTGAAAACAATTTCAGGTTAAAAGCCAAATTCTCAGGCTGTAGGAGATTTAGGGTGAATGATCCGAACAAGTTCTTTAACAGGTTTGATCAGACACTCCCCCCTCCGCCAGCCCAGTCGACCCTTGACACCTGCCTGCTTATCTTCCCAGACCTTCACACCTCTCAGTTATTACTCACCCACTCTAATCCAGAGAACTCCATCCCACAGCCCCCTCCTCCACCACCATACTGTCCCTTTCTACTCTTCAGGTGAGGAACAAGCTGTGAAAGATCAAGGTTGGAAAGACTGCAGGTCTGGGTGGCATCAGCTCCAGGCTCCTTAGGGGCTGTTCAGATCAAATGTGAGGCATCATGTTCAACATGAGTCTGAAGCTGGGGAAAGCACCACAGCTGTGGAAAACCTCTTCTGTGGTACCAATGTGGAAAATCACACTTTGATGAGGACCCTCCAGAGGTAGGTCCACAGCCATCTTTGCCACCTGGTAGGTCTTTGTTGGATCTGCTGCAGTTCGCCTACTACCCTGGCATCGGGGTGGTTGATGCCATCATCTCCCTCCTGCACTGAGCTCTGACCCACCTGGAGAAGCCTGGAAGCACTTAGAAGATCATGTTCTTTGATGTCTCCAGTGCTTTGTGTACCATCGAGCCTGGATTTCTAAGGGACAAGCTAGAGCGCTCAGGAGTGAACCACCATCTGTCCCTGTGACTACTGGACTACCTCACTGACTGCCCGCAGTATGTGAGAACATGGGACTGTGTGTCTGACATGCTGGCCTGCAGTACGCCCAGCAGGGAGCTGTTCAAGCATTGTTTTTGTTCACCTTCTACACTGCAGACTTCTCCATCAACTCCTCAGGCAACCATCTAAAAATGTTCTCTGACAACTGCTATTGTCAGCCTCATCGCAGGTGAGTACTACTCAGTGTACAGACAGTGGATACAGAACTTTGTGGACTGGTGCCAGCGGAACAACCTCCTGATCAACAAGGTAAAAAACAAGGAGCTAGTGGTGGATTGTTGCACCACACTGACGGTGGTGAACATCCAGGGAACTGACACTGAGATAGTTGACTGTGGGTGTTCACCTGAACAATAAACTGGACTGTGATCACAACACTGATGGTCTTACAAGAAGGGTCTGAGCAGACTGTACCTGCTAAAGAGGCTGAGGTATTTTGGAGTGCAGGGGTTGCTCAATAAGACCTTTCTTGACTCTGCGGTGGCGTCAGCCATCGTCTTTGGTGTAATATGTTTACAACAGAAACTTTATAACCATCACTGCTCCCAACAAGCAATAAGTGTTCACATCCTTTTTATAATCCGCAGTTTCTTCACTTCTAGTAAAGTCTGTTTTTATGCTCAAACTCACACACCTCCTAAGTTGCACATGCTATATTTAATAATTATTATTTTGTCTTGTAAGTTTACCCTTAATGTACATCCATTATTTTTATGTTTTTATATTTTTTACTTTTGTGTGAATCTGCCTGCTTCAATTTACCATTCGCTTTGCTGCTGGTGCACCTGAATTTTCCTACTAGGGACAATAAAATGATTTCTATTCTATTCTATTCTATCAGGCAACTTATTTATCTTTTATTTTAAAAGGAACTTGTTTTTCATGATTAATAAGAAATATAAGCATGACGGCTTTAATTGTAGCAGCACTGAGTGAAGCTAGATGTTTTACTGGAGATACTGGGAGCCGCTTCTTTCTGCTGCAGCTCTTTGGATCCCCAGGTATGGACCACAGCCTCTAAATAAGATCCTTGTTATACAGACAGTAGAATTTGAAATAATTAAACATTCACGGCTCTTTTTTCCATCAGCCAATGTTAACATGATCTCATGTTACCTCGGAGACAGTGGTGACTGAAAACTCTGATTGGTCGAATCTCCATCCATCCACACATCCTTCAGTCTGCAGCTCACTGACGTTCACAGAACTGTTTAGGTTCAACAGGTGCCACTGAGGCTCCGCATACCTGGGTTAACACAGGAAGTGATGTCAGAGATGTCACTGTCACACCCAGCAAGCATTGAGACTAGGAACTTGTGTACCTCCTGCAGCGGTCAAGTCTATTTCCTGAAGGATCAGGAGGAATGAAGACTTTCAGCAATTGCTGCTCATCCACCTAAAACAGCCAATCATAGCCAGCCATCACGGAAACTAACCAATCACAGACATAATCAGCCCTAAAGCTACTCACTGATAACCATCAGAAGTCAGACCAATCACAGACATTATCATACAAAACAGCCAATCACAAAAACATCCACAACCAACTACCTTATTCAAGGTATTCATTAACGTAGACAGCCAATCAGAGCCTCACATTAGAACATTCATTCCCAGCAATGGCTCAGTAGTCTAAACTGCATCAGGTCTGAGTTACTATCAGAGTGCAGGTTAATACAGAATAAAGGCTATAACCCAAGCAGGCGCACAGGTTACCTGGAGGGTGAGAACCAGGTCGGGCAGGCTCTGATTGGTCGCTGGGTTGCAGTGATGGGATGGGATTCCTGAAACAAAGTTGTTTAGCAGGTTCTGACTCGCCATCATCAGACCCGGTAAACTGATTAGGGTCACATGGATCCACTGGTACCTGCCAAAACCCCCCACCTCACCATGGCAACCAGACAACAGGAAAGTCATGTTACACACCTGCATGAATCCAGGTAATCAGATTACTGCAAAGAAAAGATGGTCTCACCTCCTCAAGCAGGTCTGTGAAACCCATCTTGGCGAGAAGATGAAGGACAGGAGTGGTCGGGAGAGTTCAGGATCGGAGCTTCAGCTCAATCATATCAAAACATGCAAGACAAAACTCAACCTTAACCTTAACCACTCAGTCCTTCTTTCCCCTTCAGAGACGGATCTGTCTGCAGCCGCTGAGGTGAGCTGTAAAACTGAAATATCCGAGCAGTCTGCTGGGAATTCCTGCAGGATTATAGAAGAAAACAAGCAGAAAAGAGGATTTTCTGGCTGTACTTACAGTCTGAAGGCTGCTGCACACATGGACAGAGGGACAGGGAGGACAGAAGGAAAGATGGATGGAGGAAGTGTGGGGATGTGGGGAGCAGCAGAGGACAGTTTGCAGCACATTAATGATTGAAAGAAGAAAACCAGGAGTTGGTCTGATGATTCAAAATTGAGCAGGTCTTGCTCGTGATCCTAACAGACTCCGGTCTGCTGGGATCAATGAGTCTCCTGAAAGTTAATCATCGGTCAAACACAACCAGCTTCAATTATCCATCTGCTGTTTTGAGCAGAAAAAACAAAAAAAGACTAGATTCTGTTTCAGAGAATGTACGAGTTAGAACCGGCCCTGTCCTGGTCTCCTTGGCCCTCCCTGACCCCCTTCGCCAACCCCACAGAGGGTCAGATTTATTTGTTTTCCCGACTTTGCTCCTCACTGAGTTTCTCTGTAGAGAGCTCATCCAGCAGTTTCAGACAACAAATATCTCAGCAAGTCTCCGACAGCTGGACCTCGTAGGATGTGTTCTGTCACATGGTTGTTCTAAACTGTTTAGTATCTAGAGATCCCTCAGCCAATCAGGAGGCAGCAGCTCAGGTACATGTAGAGAATGAAGCTGCTGGAGGATCACCTGGAGATTTCCTCAGATGTTCCTCAGAAAGAGTTACAGGACCGGTAACCTCTGGACATGGTGTTACGACCTGAAGCTACAGGTGTGTTGTTTCTCAGGTAAAACCTGCTATCATGTCACTTTGATGTCATGGATCTGGATCAATCAGGGACAGATTTTTTGAAGAAGTTCTAAAAACTCAAACTTAACCAAAGCTGATCTTGAAGCTGGTCCAACAGAGACTCCCACCCAGCTCCTCCTGCAGAGTCCCAATGTGTTTCCAGACCAGGAGTTCTAGGTCTGTCCTGGTGCCTCCCCCCACTGATACGTGTATAGGATACCTCCACAGGGTGGCATCCTGATCAGATGAACCACCTCAGTGGACTCACGAGTTCCCTGAATGGGTCAGACTGTGATCCATTCAAGATGACTCAGCAATGTCTGTGGATCTTTAACAAAGCGTAAGTGAAAGTTTAAACCCGGGTCAAGTACGGACCCACTTTCCTCTGCAGCTGCTTAGGTTATATCAGTGCTTCTCAGAATTTTCTGGCCTATTTCTCCCTGCTGATCCGTGCAAGGTCCAGCAGTCACTGGGCAAAAGACGGGGTCTACCCTAGACAGCCCACCGGTCCGTCACAGGGAACCACAGGACAGCAGGCGCACCGAGACCCAGACCCAAGGCCAAAGAAACAGTCTGCTAAAATAAATAGAATACCGTATTTTCCGCACTATAAGGCGCCCCGGATTATAAGGCGCACCTTCAATGAATGGCCTATTTTAGAACTGTTTTCATATATAGGGCGCACCGGATTATAAGGCGCATAGAATAGAAGCTACTGCAGTCAAACGTTTGACTGGGGTTGCGTTATGCATCCACTAGATGGAGCTGTGCTAAAGAGAATGTCAACAAAACAGTCAGATAAGTCAGTCAGTCAAACTTTATTAATACACTACAAACCAGCGTTCTGATAACTCCATTCACTCTCATGGTAAGGTCTCCTCTACATAGAATTATATTGAATAGAACCAACCGCACGTTAGGAATGCATTGGAGTCTATGAAGTTGAAGTTGAAATCAAACGTTAGTTAAAACGTGAAATTCAGTAAACACGTAAAAGAAACAGTTTGATGCACTAAATCAAACATTAGTACATTCACAATATAGTAGCGTTAACTGTTGAATTCTCTCGCTGCTGCTCTATTCCCATGTTCGACTGCGTAGCTGACAGCCTTGAGTTTGAACTCAGCATCGTAAGCATGTCTCTTGAAAGGTGCCATTTTGGGGTCGTTATACACACACAAGTGGTGTTGGACTAGGAGTAAGCACAGTACAGGTGTTTACCGCTATTACTTCGGCGACGCCCCTGACTACGGTAGCCGTAATGCTGCAAGCGGTGCGGCTTTGTAGTTTACCAGTCGTACTGAAACATTTTGACAGAGCGCCGTGTACAACCAGTATGGATCAACCAATTAACCAATTGATCCATATATAAGGTGCTCCGGATTACAAGGCGCACTGTCATTTTTTGAAAAAAATTAAAGGTTTTTGAGTGCGCCTTATAGTGCGGAAAATACGGTACATTGAATCTGCCAGGGGCTCAACTGTGTTATAACCTATGGGGGAAATATACAGCCAAAAATCAAGAGCACATATTTTCAATTTGAGAGCAAGATTTTATTGTGCTTGCATTCAAAACTTCTTTCAAATATACTCCGTTCTCTCTCAAATCTTTGTTTCTGCGCTCTGATCTAATGCTTCTTGCTTCTCCTTCATGCTCGCAAACTTTTTCTTTGCTCGGACCAAAACTGCGCTCTCAAGTTTCTTCCCTGCTCGGAAATCCTTTTTGCTCTCTCAGATTAAAGTTGTATCATCTCCTAGCAACCATGTCAGCCAATAGAACAACAACGTGCAGCTGCTAGGTCACATGCTTAGTTGGGGTGCGCTTGTTTCCTTCAACTGAGCCTACCTGTGTTGCTACAATTGATGGCTGAGAACATATTGCATTTGGCTCAGCAATTGCTCCAGAATCAGCAGTTTGCTAGAAAGTATGACATTATAGTTATTTATTGTGAAGCACTTCAATTATGGAAAATGAAGAATAAGCATTTATTTATAAAATGTATGATTGAGATATCATAAATAGCTCTTATAACATAGCTTTATTTTAATATTGTTTATGTTGATAGAATCAGATGTGCATATTAAACTGCTGAATGTTTAAAATCACTTACTTCAGGATAGTTTGTATTCAATTCAATTCAGTTTATTTATATAGCTTCAATTCACAACACATGTCGTCTCAAGGTTCTTCACAACAGTCAGGTTCATACATTCTAATTAACCGTAATCATTGAACAGTTCAGTCAGATTCAGTTATTTATTCAAATTGGATAAAAAGTTTTTCTATCTAAGGAAACCCAGCAGATTGCATCCAGTCAGTGACTTGCAGCATTCACTCCTCCTGGATGAGCATGTAGAGACAGTGGACAGTCACTGGCGTTGACTTTGCAGCAATCCCTCATACTGAGCATGCATGTAGTGACAGTGGAGAGGAAAAACTCCCTTTTAACAGGAAGAAACCTCCAGCAGAACCAGAACCAGGCTCAGTGTGAGCGGCCATCTGCCACGACCGACTGGAGGTTAGAGAATACATCCATTTAAGTATCCATTGTCATTGTACCTTGCAGAGTTGAGCTATCCATTGACCTATGTCAGGAAATTGCGATGCGCACCGGATGTATAGAAACACTTACTTCCAGATTTTGCCCAGTATGACTTGTGTCAGGGAAGTAGCAACACAGGTAGGCTCAGTAGAAGGAAACAAGCGCACCCCAACTAAGCCTGTGACCTAGCAGCTGCACACTGTTGTTCTATATACTGTCATTTAAAAAAAAATCTTTCATCACAGCAGCTTCATCTCATTACTGCCCCCTGTGGGCCTTCATAAACAGTTCATCCAAACAACAAATGGCTGTTTCAGGCCTGAGATCATGGGAACACAGTGGATGATGCAGCGACCCATTAAACCTGCTGGGTATGGTTGGGCTGCATCGGAACGAAACCACCGACTCTGTCATCCATGAGTTTTGGTCTCCCTCACAAACAGAAGCCATTCCAGTCAATCCATACTCCATCAAAGGCCAGGGAAAACAGCTGAGGTGGTTCTCTGCTCTGAGCGGTGCCAAAATCTTTTTACTTTGATCCCAGAACATCAGGGAGAAACTGGCTGGTGGACCGGGCCGTTATCGAAGGTGTGTGGATGTTGAGATTAGTCCATAGGATGGTGTGCTGGATTCAAAAGAAAGCTAGGTTCAGATCTAAAATCAGATCCAATAACAAGTGTGGTTGTTGAAACAGACACTTGGGACACACTTTGAGTCTGATTTCATTTATTTACAGAAACTAGGGAGTTTCCCTAAAGGCATCATGACAGGCTCCCTGTCATGATGCCTTTGTGAAAGAAACATGAACAGTTAAGGATGTTTAAGAGCTTATATAAAAAAGCACAAATACACACACGCATCCCTGTCTTTCTATCTTTATCAGGACGTCATTTCTATGGTCTGACCCCTGACCCCGACCTAAACTCAATTCACACATCCTAAACCTAACCCAAAATGAGCAGGTTTCAGGAAAATGCCCTGAAGAACACACACACACACACACACAGTTAAGACATTTTACCCTCCAACTATAAAAAACGGAAAAATTAAACTTTACAAAGTGATAAAAAAAAAGAGAGCTGTTGTCCAACTAGGAACTCTGGTGCTGATGTTCTGAGGTGTGAATGGAGGAGCTTCATAGTGGGGTGAGAAACTCTCTGACCTGCAGATTAAATAGAAGTCATGAGATCAGATTTTCAGAACAAGAGCTGCAGCAGATTTTCAGAATAAAACACACCTTGTCAACAATTTCTTCCTGTTTGATCCGATCGTTCTTAAAGTCTTCGTCAACATCCAGAACCAGAACAGGAAGTTCAGTGAGGTACTCAAAGTCCAGCCTGCAAACACCGACAGATGAATGACTTCACCCACTCACCCTAACCCAGCAGCAGACACCATCTGAGCATGTTCGGTTACCTGAGGTTCCTGTGGTAAAGCCACGCCTCATGTTTGAAGTGAAGCTGCTCCAGATACTCCAGAGGAATTCCCTGCTCCTCCTCCCGACCACGATGCAGCAGCCTCTGCATACAGCGCTGCAAAATACAGAGAAACCTGAAGGCACCATGAAAATATTCAGAGAGATGCAAAGGCAGGGATCTGGTGCAGCCGTGGATTTGGTATATCACAGCCATGGTCCAGATGTACAGAGGTTGGAGAATGAAAGTGAAACACCTGTCATTTTAGTGTGGGAGGTTTCATGGCTAAATTGGACCAGCCTGGTAGCCAGTCTTCATTGATTGCACATTGCACCAGTAAGAGCAGAGTGTGAAGGTTCAATTATCAGGGTAAGAGTACAGTTTGGCTCAAAATATTGAAATGCACACAACATTATGGGTGACATACCAGAGTTCAAAAGAGGACAAATTGTTGGTGCACGTCTTGCTGGCGCATCTGTGACCAAGACAGCAAGTCTTTGTGATGTATCAAGAGCCACGGTATCCAGGGTAATGTCAGCATACCACCAAGAAGGACGAACCACATCCAACAGGATTAACTGTGGACGCAAGAGGAAGCTGTCTGAAAGGGATGTTCGGGTGCTAACCTGGATTGTATCCAAAAAACATAAAACCACGGCTGCCCAAATCACGGCAGAATTAAATGTGCACCTCAACTCTCCTGTTTCCACCAGAACTGTCCATCAGGAGCTCCACAGGGTCAATATACACGGCCGGGCTGCTATAGCCAAACCTTTGGTCACTCATGCCAATGCCAAACGTTGGTTTCAATGGTGCAAGGAGCACAAATCTTGGGCTGTGGACAATATGAAACATGTATTGTTCTCTGATGAGTCCATCTTTACTGTTTTCCCCACATCCAGGAGAGTTACGGTGTGGAGAAGCCCCAAAGAAGCGTACCACCCAGACTGTTGCATGCCCAGAGTGAAGCATGGGGGTGGATCAGTGATGGTTTGGGCTGCCATATCATGGCATTCCCTTGGCCCAATACTTGTGCTAGATGGGCGCGTCACTGCCAAGGACTACAAAAGGCTGCAAAAGGAGGTCCTACACCATACTGATAAATTATTGTGGTCTAAAACCAGGTGTTTCAGTTTCATTGTCCAACCCCTGTAGATGGCAGGTACAGTTCAACTGGGCTGCTGAGGGGTTCAAGGTTTCCAGATATCTTCATGACTACTTCTGGACCTCTCCAAACAGTTATTAATCTCAGCTGCAGGCAGTCAATCAGATCTGATGAAATGTTTCTCAAGCGGTTTTCTGAGAAGTTTCACAGAACCTGGTTTATCACCTGAGGAACACATTGATGCTGCTCCACATGAACCATGGAGTCCATCCAATTGTACAAAGATTCCCAGACTGTGGGGTCTCATTCATTACCTGTGGGGGGGCTCTCAGGTAGATGATGCCGTCCAGAGCAATATCCGTTTCAAACTGGTTCAGTAACCAGGTGTGCCAGTCCTGATAAACGCTCCATTCTGTCTCCATCAGGTCACCGCTCTCAAACAGGTTGGATGCGAACACATACCTGAGACATGCAGAGACAGACAGGTAAGCTCCAGGTTAACACACCTGTTGTAACATCAACACACAAACTCCTTTTGGGTTTAATCACATTTTCAAACTCAATCCACAGAACCTAAGAACCCGATAGAATGCCACCTGCCAGGTGTCACCTTATCAATGACCTTTCACACTTGGCTACACTTCATTTCTCAAGCAAACAAGTTCTTCATTTTGATGTGTCATGTTCTGTTTGACACCTGCTGGTTCCGGCTGTTAGTTACCTGTCTGAGTAGACGGAGCGTTCATAGAACTGAACGGGATTTTCTGCCTGCTGCAGTTTGGCCGATGGAGTCTGAAGCTGAGCTCGAACTCTGCTGAGGCACGCATAACTCTGCACACAGGTGAGACCCACACAGGTGAAAAAGCTTGCTCAGCAGCTTGACCTGAGGAGGCGGAGTCAGGAGTAGTTACCTGGAAGGTGTAGGCCCAGCGGCTGGGTTTATCGTACAACATCTGCAGGAGGTTTCCTCCACTTTTCTGGGAGGAGCTCAGCTCCTACACACATAGGACGACATGGAAACAGACAGGTGAACAGAGGTCAGAGCGAGTCAGCCGCTGTGTGTCCTCTGCAGTAGGAAATGTTCCCCCTTCAGATCCAGCTGGAATGATGCAGAAGTTACCTGCTGACAAATGTGACTCACCTGCACTGCACCTACTTATCAGCGTGCAACATGTCAGCTTCATAAACATCTACCTGGACACACGAGTTCCTTCTGCTCTGCATGCTGATGGCATGTTAATTGTTTCAAGAAGCTGTTTCCAGGTAAGTTTCTGTCCAGTAGAACAAATATTTGACATCATCACATCCTGGTACCCTGCAAATCTAATTGGGTTGTCTTTACTGGTTTGCTTGGACAGCAAAGGTTCTAAATCCAGTTGCATTTTTCCCAATAATCTCGACCCCCATAAACCCAAACCCAGCTCGTTGTCAAGAGAACATCATCCTCACTCTGATCCTCTGCAGTGATGCCTTCAGGTGTTCTTTGCTCACCTGGTAAATATCATCGCCGTCGTTCTGGACGTTGCACCATTTCCCGATCGGTTCTGGGATCACCTCCCAGTCCTCGGAGGAGGCCTGGAGGAGACGGACGAAGGTGGATTTACCTGCAGCTACGCGCGCGTACACACACACACACACACACACACACACACACACACATTAACTCGCCTGATTAGCACTTCTCCATCAGTTACTGAAGCTCTGAGGTACTGATCCTCGACCAGCAGCTGATCAACTGTTCCCGCCACCTGGGACTAATTTGGCGGGGCGGTCCCTTACTGAGTTCTGACCAGGTTCTGATTGTCTCAGGATAAATTCTTATGTTCAGATGATGTATGTCAGCAGCAGAACTAACCGATATTTCCCTCGATGGAGATCTTTCTGTTTCTGCGGGAGCCGCTGCTGCTGAGCGGGGAGCCGCTCTGAGACCCGCGGAGCCGCTTCGGAGGGGTCGCCATGTCTGACCAGTAATCACGGAAGGCCGTGGTCGTTTACCTGCTCAGGTGGTCCTTCTCTGAACGCGCGGGGAGCTAGACTGAAAAAACGCGCGAGCGCCTTTGCAGATTAAACTCCGCGCTCAGAGTTCCGCTTCCGGGGCGGAGCTTTATATCCTGTTTATTTGTATCTTAGCAACCAATTTAGTGGCGCGTTACCGCCACCAAGGGGTTTGGAGGGTGAACTGTAACTCTACTACTAATAAATCAACAAAATGCGTCTATTGGTTGACTGTTTCAGGTAGTCAGATAAAATCTAGAGAGTGCCTCAGTCTAAATGCTTTTTATGTTTCAACAGGATAATTTCCTATTAGTTATTGATGAATAATTATGCTGCCTTATTGACATTTTTCTAACAGTGGACCAGAGCGAGTTCCACTGTTTCATGTTGTCTGCAGTGATCATACTACCCTCTCTTGTGTGTTCCTAAAATGTTTAAAGTCCAAGTCTTATTTGATTTGTTCTGGTTGCACTTCTCCCTATTCTAACTGTCCCCTTCCTTATCTGTGGGTTCTGTTGTTGGTTTCTGTGGGTTTCATGCTCTCTAAAGTCTGGGAATCAAGCTGCTGATGTTCTAATGTAAGCTGCAAAAACCTGTATTCCATATGGGAAAGCTGAGTATCCGAGAAATTCAAGAACATGAAAAGCAATAATAGCTGAGAAAAAATAAAATAAAATTTTTGTTCCCACATCCAGACACTAATAAAGAAAACAGTGAGATTTCCAAGAACGTTTAAAGGTTTAGTTCTTCAGAGCAGGTTAAGGTGGGCTGATTTAAACTGATTTGAAGACTGGTTCTGACAGAGCAGCAGGTAAAAAACAGATGGTGGAGTTTCTGGGTGTTCTGTTAGATTTCTGCTTGGTCATCATGAGACCCAGAATATTATCATAAAGACACCTTTTCAGCATCTGTGCGCCTCAGACGTATCTCGTTTGTTCACCTCTGGGGGGCAGTATTGCACCCAGAAGTGCCAATCCTGCTGCAAACTAACAAGAAGAAAAGGCGCATGGTCATAGTGTTTCGGTAAAGATGGCAGCCCCCGTTGACCTGGAGCTGAAGAAGGTAGTACCAAAGTTCTGTTTGTGGTTCATACTGAACGGTATTTCGTGTGTGTTCTTACCTGTGGGTCACATGTTCTCGGCCTGTTTATACAGACCGTTAGCGGCTAACGGTTAGCCGCTAACCGTTAGCCGCTAACGTGAACGGTTAGCGGCTAACGGTTAACATACAGAGACACATAGATCAGTTGGGACACTTCAGATTAAAGATCCCCGGTTCTGTTATTTCGGCTTTGTACCTCCCTCCTCTGCAATCAAAATCTAGTCAAATCTGCTCTGCATACCCAGAACCAGAACCAAACGTGGAGAAGCAGCTTTTAGTTCTTATGCTCCACTAATCTGGAAAAAACTCCTAGAAAACTGTAAAAGCGCTGAAACCCTAAATTGCTCAAGATAAAAAACGTATTTGTATTGAGCGGCCTTTGACTATGCCATCTAAACATTAGTAGTTAAGATTTCAGTCCAACTTTCCTTTCATTTTATCATTAATTTTAAACATTTTAATTTTTTTATTGTCATCTTATCATTTTAATAAATTTTTATTCTCTTGATTATTTGTGTTTGTTAATTATTTAATTACCTTATGTCTCTCTCTCTTTTTTCATGTACAGCACTTTGAATGGTCTTGCTACTGAAATATGCTAGAAATAAACTTCTGGACAGAACCGTCCAGAACCATCAGTTTGGAAACATGACCTTTTGATACTTAATCCTCACAGAGATATTTGCTTTTCTGATATTCCTGAATTTCCTCAGTGAGAGACAATAAAGCATATTTCTATTTTTACTCTAGTTTCTATAGCAGACCTCCTCAGGCTGCAGTTGGTTTGTTCTCTATGTAAGAAAATTCCCCTGGAGCTTCTCATGTACCTGCAACATCCCTAGACCTAAGATCCCACAATGCAGCAGCATGTGATTTCTGCAGGATCAGACACACACCTGTCATTAAATCAGTCGGTCACACTTCAGGAGACGGATTAAACTACCAGAAATATGCTATTTATTAGCTTCTATGGCTAACGGTAAAGAGACTGGTCACTGAACACAGCATTCATCTATTCCCACTGGTTTCCTGACTGTAGCTAGAACATGGTTCAGTGGCATATTAAGCATACGTCCTGCTTCTGCAGGTGTTCTGTAAGCGCTCTAAGGGTGTATTATTACTGAAGTATGTGTGGTAAATGCTATTATGCCTTTAGACCTTCTTGAAGCTGCCGATGAAGATGACTTACACCTACAGACCCCGCAGCTGTTTCTGATCAAATTGATATCTTTTGTCTCTACAGTATTATTTTCTGTAATAGAGTAACAATTCCTGTCTCTTCAGCTGTGTTTTCTGATCAGAGTGATGCCTCCTGTCTCCTCAGGCCTTCTCGGAGCTGCAGGTTAAGATGATTGACACGCAGCAGAAGGTGAAGATTGCCGACCTGCAGATCGATCAGCTCGGCAGAGTTCAGAAACACAACAAGCTGACGCAGGCCGAGATTTCCACCTTGCCCAACAACACACGGCTCTACGAGGGTGTCGGCCGCATGTGAGTCAGCCCTCCTGAACTGTGAGACCACCAGCAGGTGACATCAGGTGGTTAGTGATGTGTCTGCCGTTTCAGGTTCATCCTGCAGTCGAAGGAGGAGATCAACAACCTGTTGTTGGACAAACAGAAGACAGCTGACAACAAGATTAAAGAGCTGGAGGTAAAGAACAAAAGTTACGATTGAAACTACAGTTCTATGAATCCTGGATGACTGGCAGAGGCGGTGCTTCAAGCATTGAATAATAATTTTTGCACGTGCGCAGGTTGATAATTTAATAACAACAAAGACACATGTAACCTCCTGGTGACTCACGTGAGTCTATATAGTCACGTGCCACCAGAGGCTCAGTCCCAACAATCTTCTCGCGTGCACACTGAGACTGACGGACCGAGCGCACTGGCAGTCATCCGGGATTCATAGAACCGTAGTTACAGTCGTAACTGTCGTTCTATTTCATCCCTACTGACTGCCAGAGCCGGTGCTTCAAGCACTGGATGATTTATACCAACAAGGTCCTCAGGGGTCCAACAGAAACCCACGGGAACACAGAACCAACCTCAGCAGGATGTAGAAGGTGGTTGCTCCAGTATGCCCTGCGGGGGATGGGGTGGGGTGACGGTGCGTCGCTGCCCAGAGGACTGGCACTGTCCGTCAGGGGGAACCAGAGGGGACAGTGAACCGCGTCCCTGGAGGCAAACAGATCCACCCCTGCCCTGCCAAAGGTCGCCCAAATGCGATCCACCACTTTAGGGTGAAGCCGCCATTCCCCCGGAAGTGGCGCCTCCTGAGACAGAAAGTACGCAGGCACGTTCTGCGGACCCGGAATATAGGCCGCCCTGAGACTGGCAAGGTGTGGAGCCGCCAAGACCAGGAGCCGGCGGGTCAGGGACAGCAGTCTCAGAGACCTGGATGCCCCTTGATGATTTATGACAACTGTGGTGTCCTACTGAACCAACACATGCCTCCCCAGCAACCCTGGAAGGAAAGAACGGAGCACCAGGAACACATCAGCTCCAGAATAGGGCTGAACGATTTTGTAAAATAATCTCATTGCGTTTTTTTTACTTAAATATTGTGATTTTATATGCGATTATTTTTTTGCAATGTCTTCTTCTCATGTATGTTTCAACAAACAGAAGAAATAAATCAATCTGTACATAATAAACAATATCAGATTTATTTAAAGTGGAGATTTCAACATTAAGGAAACAAATTTGTGGGTTTACCCCTTCAACATTTCTAACTTTTTACCCTTCATGAAACATGTTGTAGATTGCACTTCTTAAACACTGTCTGAACTTAACAGGACAGTTTATAAATAAATAAAAGAAACGGATATAAAAAAAAGTCAGTCAGTCAGTCATTTTCTATCGCTTATTCCATAGTGGGTCACGGGGAAGCTGGTGCTTATCTCCAGCAGTCTATGGGTGAAAGGCAGGGTACAAAAAAAAATTAAGTTTACTGATTTCCAGCCAGTTACATCAAGCATACTGGAGTGCAGGAAAAGTAAGGAGAACAAATACCTGCTTTAACCAACTGTACATTTTTTAAGTAAGTCAAACTCTCAATGAACACAAAACAAACTGGTGTATGTTATTAAATCTTAAGGAAAAACGTTTTCAACACCAATGGAAATATTAGTTTCACTTAACAACAGCAGCACACAACATACTAAAGTGCAAAATGAGTATGGCAGTCAGCCAGAATGATTCTTCTTTATAGTTCTCAGGAGTTCAGATTTTATGCAAGTAAAACCAGCATGTCAACGTTTGCTGGTTTTAAAGTCGAACGAGCTCAAGTCACTATTTTCCCTCCAGCACTGAAAAGACGCTCAGAAGGAGCACTTGTGGCATAGACCCAGAGATATTTGCGGGCCATTTTGCACAGTCGTGGAAAGCTTGTCTTGTGCACCTTCCACCAGGCCAAGGGGTCACCTTATTCATCAATGGGAGGGGTCATGAGGTAACTGTTTAACTCTGCCTCAGCAACATCTTCAGGTTGCAAGGGAGAAGTAGAAGAGACCACAGCAGTTTTGAAGAAGCTGCCAAGAGACGTCTCCACCTTTTCACCAGAGGGCTGTGCACTTTGAGGCCTCGGAGTGGTTTCAGTACGAGACCTTTTCTCCTACCACATGGAAAAAAACAGAAATTAGTATTGAAGTTGGATTAGAAATAAATAAATATAAAGGGTGTTTGTGATACCATAGATACATAATTATTACTAACCCGGTTACGTGCACGCCTTGCTGATTCCAGCATTTCGGTTTTGAGTCGGGTCTTAATGTTAGTTATATTGTCTGCGGTGATGTACTGGGTTTTAAACCTGGAGTCCAGGAAGGATGCAACATCCAAAAGTTTCTGGATGCTGGGATCATTGTACTTATCATTGAGGTATGTCAGGATCTTGGTTTTGATTGACCTAGTCAGGTCAGTGTCCTCTTGGTCTTCAGCAAGGACTGATGTGGCCAGAAGGTGAAGAACTGGTTTGAGGTAGGAGATGGTCACATTCTCTTCTCCAGAGAGAGCATCTGTAAAGTCCAGGAGAAGATGCAGCGCCTTGTGAACAGACTCCAACACCTGAATATCCTGCCAGGTTGGGATGAGGGAGCGAGCATATCGGTCACCTGACAATACCTGAGAAATGGCTTTAAGCTGCTCTAGCACCCTGGCAATCATCATTTCGTTGGATCCCCATCGTGTGGGGCATTCAGTGATGAGGCTGTGCTCAGGACGTTTGTGCTCCCTCTGTGCTTCATTCGTTGCTGCCTTCTTCCAAACGTGGGAGAAGTGCTCCGCCACCTTCTTGCCCAGGTCTATAGCTCTTGACACTCTTTTAGTGCACGTCCTGTAATACAACATAATATAAGAACAGTGTAATTTATTCAGTTTTATTCATGTAATGCAAGGTTACACTGTAATAACCGGTCTAAAAATAAGTAAAACTTTTATGATATAAGTGTATCTGCCCTTAATTCGAGCAGGTAAGTAAGATTATCTGCCAATGGAATGAGAGTTTTGACCCCCAAAATAAGATAATTAGATAGTCTGTCTGTCTGAAGGCAGCGAGCTTTGAGATTAAGGTCTTCATTAATGTAATGCACAGACTGGTATGGCTCCACTGTACGGCTTGACCACAGATCAGTCATTGCAAAAAACTCCACTTTTTTCAGCTCCACTGAAACTCTTTCTGCATTTTTTGTATAGCTCAGGTATGGCAACTTGGCTAAAATGTGTTCGTGAGGGCATTCTGTAGCACTTATCCATTGTACTTACCAAAGCCATAAATGCTATGCTAATGGACGTCATGTTGATAAGTATTCGTAGTATTACCTCATCAGGTAGCAGTAGTACCAAGGCAGGTTGCGCGGCATCTTCTTTTTTATAGCTGAAGTAATTCCACACAACTGACGTGCTGCCCCTGTTTGGTACCAAACTTTCAGCTGTCAGCTTCTGTCAAGCCTCAGGCCATTGTGCAACAGTTTAAAGCTCAGTGTTGACTTCTCCTCCCCCTGCTCTGCTCCCTTGCGAGTCACGTCACCAGCTGACGTTACCAGTAAAATTGTAACCTTTGCAGTTAGAAAATCTAATTTTTTAAAATATTTTGATATTATTGCAAATAATCGTTCAGCCCTACTCCTGGACGTTGATATGTACCCTGCACTGCCGCGAGGACCACAACCCCTGCGCCGCACGGCCTTGCCACGTCGCTCCCCAGACCTTGGAGGAAGCATCCGCATGGACGACATCCTTCCGACACGTAAGGGGGCCGAGTGGAACACCCACTACGATGTAGGACCAGTTCCACCAAACAACAAAGACTTTTAGTGATCTAAGAGTGTTTGAAGCAGAGAAGATGGAGGAAAGACAGAGAGAAAGGAGAGATCTTCTCTTCCAATGAACAACAGTGAATGAATCAAACGCTACCAGCTCCATGGTGCAGAATCCACCTCCTAAACAGTCGAGTCAATGAGAACAGAAACTTCTAGAACAATCATATAATTATTAATATAGAGATAAGATTCACTTTATCATCCCTCTAGGGGGAAATTAAATAGTTTCAGCAGCAGGACAGGTTAAAGGTCAACCTCTAGTAAGGTGATATTAGGAAGGATCAATAAATACTAGAAACAATCATTAATAACCATGAATGAAAAGTGATCAAAGTTACAAACAATATAGTACATAATTATTTAAATATTTACAGACTGTAAAATGTTACCAAAAATACATTTGGAAAAAATTGAAAAAACTCAAATGTGTATATATAAACATATACAGTACTGTGCAAAAGTTTTAGGCAGGTGTGAAAAAATGCTATAAACAAAGAATACTTTCAGAAATATAAATGATTGTTTATTTTTATCAATTAATAAAATGCTAAGTGAGTGAACCCAAACATAAAGCCAAAGTCATGAAGAACTATCTTCAGTGTAAAGAAGAACAAGAGTTACTGGAAGTGATGGTCTGGCCCCACAGAGCCCTGATCTCAATATCATGGAGTGTTTCTGGGATAAGAAAACCTCCATCCACAGAAGATCTGTGGTTAGTTCTCCAAGATGTTTGGAACAACCTACCAGCTGAGTTCCTTCAAAAACTGTGTGCAAGTCTACCTAGAAGAATGGAGGCTGTTTAGAAAACAAATGGTCACACCAAATATTGATTGGATTTAGATTTCTTTTCATTCACTGCATTTTTTTGATTGATGAAAATAAATGATTAAAACTTCAATTTTTAAAAGCATTCTTTGTTTACAGCATTTTTTCACACCTGCCAAAAACTTTACACAGTACTATATATATAAATACAAACTCTAGTTAACGTTACAATCTAAGCACTATATACAGTTGGGAGAACAAGTATTTGATACGCTGCTGATTTAGCAGGTTTTCCAACCTCCAAAGCTTGTATAAATCTTTAATTTTTATCATAGGTTCTCTTCAACTGTGAGTGATGGGATCTAAAAACAAAAATCCAGAAAATCACATTGTGTGATTTTTAAATAATTAATTTTATTTCATGACATCAGTATTTGATACATCAGAAAAATAAAACTTAATATTTGGTGCAGAAACCTTTGTTTGCAGTTCCAGATATCAGACGTTTCCTGTAGTTCTTGATGAGGTTTGCAGACACTGCAGCAGGGATTTTGGACCAGTCCTCCATAGAGATCTTCTCCAGGTCCTTCAGCTTTCAGGGCTGTCGTTGGGCAATATGGACTTTCAGCTCCCTCCAAAGATTGTCGATTGGGTTCAGGTTTGGAGACTGGCTAGGCCCCTCTAGGAGCTTGAGATGCTTCTTATGGAACCACTCCTTAGTAGCCCTGGCTGTGTGCTTCGGGTCGTTGTCCTGCTGGAAGATCCAGCTACGACCCATCTTCAATGCTCTTACTGAGGGAAGGAGGTTGTTGGCTAAGATCTCCTGAGACATGGACCCATCCATCCTCCCCTCAGGACGGTGCAGTCGTCCTGTCCGCTTTGCAGAAAGCATCTCCAAAGAATGATGTTTCCACCTCCATGCTTCATGGTAGGGATGATGTTCTTGGGGTTGTCCTCATCCTTCTTCCAAACACGGCGAGTGGAGTTTAGACCAAAAAGCTCTATTTTGGTCCCATCAGACCATATGACCTTCTCCCATTTCTCCTCTGGATCATCCAGATGGTCCTTGGTTAACTTCAGACGGTCCGGGACATGCGCTGGTTTAAGCAGGGGGACCTAGCGTGCGCTGCAGGATATTCTAAAGCAGGGTCATAGTTTAACACTCCTCTCTGCAGCTTCTATACTGCTACCCACCCATTACCCTATTAAGACAGTGTCTCGCCCACAACCAAAATTGAATAGATTAAAAAATAATCTAAAAGGAGGAAATCAGGAAAATCTAATAAAAATAAACACAACTCAGACTAAAAAGAAAAATAAAACAATTAAATGTGGCTTACTGAACATAAGATCTCTCTCTTCAAAGACATTGCTAGTTAGTGACCTGATTTGTGACAATCAGATTGATTTATTTAGCCTCACAGAAACCTGGCTGCAGCAAGAGGATTATGTTACTATAAATGAGTCAACTCCTACTAATTATTTAAATTTTCACATTCCTCAAATTACTGGGCGAGGAGGAGGAGTAGCAACCATCTTTCAGTCCGATTTATTGATTAGTCCCAGACCAATCAATAGCTACAACTCTTTTGAATATTTAATCCTTAGTTTTCCTCATCCAAATTGCAAAGCACTAAAACCACTTCTGTTTGTTGTTTTGTACCGTCCACCAGGCCCTTACTCTCAATTTTTAGATCAGTTTTCAGACCTTTTATCTGATTTAGTGTTAAATACAGATAAAGTTATTATAGTGGGGGATTTTAACATTCATGTAGACGCTGAAAGTCATAGCCTAAATATAGCGTTTAATGCTATCTTAGACTCAATTGGCTTTGATCAAAACATTAACAAACCTACCCACCTTTGTCTTCATTCTCTGGACCTTGTGCTGACATATGGCATTGAGTGTAAAGACATAACAATATTTTCTCATAACCCTGTCCTGTCTGACCATTTCTTAATAACCTTTGAGTTTAATTTAACCGAGTACTCCACACCTGAAAGAAAATGTCATTATAGTAGATCATTATCAGACAATGCTGTGACAACCTTTAAAGAATCTGTTCCACTTTTAATTTCCTCATTATCACAGAAAAACACAGTGGAGGGCAATAATTTTGTTTCTGCCCCTTCACAAATTGATTCTTTTGTTCATAGTGTTTCTTCATCATTGCGTGATGCATTAGACAATGCAGCCCCCTTGAAAAACAAGGTAATTATTCATAGGAGGCTCCTTGGTTTAATTCAGAGCTGCGTACTTTAAAGCACAATGTTAGAACATTGGAGAGAAAATGGTGGTCTACACACCTAGAGGATTCCTACTTAATCTGGAAAAATAGCCTACTGTTGTATAAAAAGTCACTTCACCAAGCTAGAACAGCTTATTTCTCATCATTAATAGAAGAGAACAAGAATAATCCAGGTTTCTCTTTAGTACAGTTGCTAAACTTACACAGAGTCATAGCTCTGTTGAACCATCCATTCCCTTAACTCTCATCAGTCATGACTTTATGGGATTCTTCTTAAATAAAATTGATTCTATTAAAAATAAAATCTTTGACATACTCCTGAAGATGATTACTTCATCCTCAGCAAGTGAGACAACATCGGAAATAACTGTAGAACCTGATTTGTGTTTGGACTGTTCTGATCCTGTGGAGCTTCCTGAGTTATCAGAAATATTAGCTTCATCTAAACCTTCAACTTGTATGTTAGACCCAATCCCAACCAAATTATTTAAGGAAATGTTCCCTCTGATTACCAGCCCCATTTTAGATATGATTAATCTATCCTTAGTAAATGGATCAGAACCACAAGCTTTTAAGGTAGCTGCAATTAAACCTTTACTTAAGAAACCTTCACTTGATCGAGATGATTTAATAAATTACAGACCTATATCCAATCTTCCATTCTTATCTAAAATTATTGAGAAAATAGTTGCTAATAAAATGTGTGAACATTTATACAGCAATGACCTGTTTGAAGAGTTTCAGTCAGGTTTCAGAGCTCATCATAGCACTGAAACAGCTCTGCTGAAAGTCACTAATGATATTCTTATGGCCTCAGATAATGGACTTGTGTCTGTTCTGGTTCTGTTAGATCTCAGTGCTGCATTTGATCCAGTCGACCATAATATTCTCTTAAAAAGGCTGGAATATGCTGTAGGGATCAGGGGAACAGCGCTAGGCTGGTTTAAATCTTATCTGTCTGACAGATTCCAGTTTGTTCATGTAAATAATAAATCATCTTTAAACTCCAGGGTTAATTGTGGAGTACCACAGGGTTCAGTACTTGGGCCAATTCTCTTTACTATATATATGCTTCCAATAGGTCAAATTATCAGGCAGCATAGGATAACTTTTCACTGTTACGCGGATGATACTCAGCTTTACTTATCCATAAATCCTGATGAACCCAACCAGTTAGATAGACTACAAGCATGTCTTGAAGATATAAAAACTTGGATGACTTTAAATTTTCTGCTTCTAAATTCAGACAAGACAGAAGTTGTCGTCTTTGGACCGGAGTCTTTAAAAAAGAAACTGCTTAGTCAATCACTTAACCTGGATGGCATTAAATTGAACTCCAGTAATAAAGTAAAAAACCTTGGTGTTAACTTTGACTAGGACATGTAATTTAAATCCCATATTAAACAGGTTTCTAGGATTTCCTTCTTTCACCTCTAGAACATTGCCAAAATTAGAAATATCCTGTCCAGGAGTGACGCTGAAAAACTAGTCCAAGCATTGAGATATCTCTGACAGAGAGAGGTATCCCAATCCTTGTGGTTTTTAGTATAATAATGACCATCAGTGGGACCCTTTGTGGGGTTCCTTGAGACGACATTGTTGTAAATAAGCGCCGTTTAACTAAATAATCTGAACTGAAACTATCTCTGTAGTTATGCTGCTATAGGCTTAGGCTGCTGGAGGACATAACGACCACTTTCACCTCTTCGCTACATTCTCACACTACTCTCCAATTTTGCATTATTTGCTGTTATTTCAGCTTCTAACTTCATGTTCTCTCTTTTCTCTTCCTAGAAGCTACACCTGGCCTGGCTCTGTGTCTACCTGTGACACCTTTCTGGAGAGGGGCATCGTCCAAGCTTCTGCTGGCAACAACTTAATGCTCACCTTCTACAGATGATCCACATAGCCCTGTCTTTCAGTGTTTAACCCTTTCTCTCTCCTAGACATGGCTACTGACTGAGCTTCTACTGTGACTAACTCTATGTTCTCTCTTTCAGACTCTAACCTTGAAAACTGGATCAGAGTTTATCTGTTCTTTCTTTCTAGATGAAACGACTAAAGGAGCTACATCCATTAACATTTACTTTTCCTTCCCATAGAAAGTACTCCTGGATCAGTGCTTCTTTGTTCTCTTTGTGTCTCTGCTCTGTTCTCTCAAACCCCCAGTCGGTCGTGGCAGATGGCCGCTCACACTGAGCCTGGTTCTGGTTCTGCTGGAGGTTTCTTCCTGTTAAAAGGGAGTTTTTCCTCTCCACTGTCGCTACATGCATGCTCAGTATGAGGGATTGCTGCAAAGTCAACACCAGTGACTGTCCACTGTCTCTACATGCTCATCCAGGAGGAGTGAATGCTGCAAGTCACTGACTGGATGTAATCTGCTGGTTTCCTTAGATAGAAAAACTTTTTATCCAATTTGAATAAATAACTGAATCTGACTGAACTGTTCAATGGTTACGATTAACTGGAATGTATGAACCTGACTGTTGTGAAGAACCTTGAGACGACGTGTTGTGAATTGGCGCTATAGAAATAAACTGAATTGAATTAAAGGGCCTAAAACTGGAACTGTTTAGCCTGGTTTAAAGTATTCAGTCCATTTCTACTCTGGATGGTAACTTTTAGCTGTGTTTATCTGCTGGATGTCTTTTGAGGTTGCTGCTTTAGTTAAATATGTGACTCACGCAGATGTTTGGTAAGTTCATGACCACTGTGTTATGTGTTTTTCAGCAGAAGAAGGTGTACCTGGAGCGTAGCGTCAAAGAAGCTGAAGATAACATCAGAGAGATGTTGCTGTCCAGGAGAGCTCACTAACTTCCTGTTTCTGTCTCACCTGTTTATAATAAACTGATTAAGCTCCGCCCTGTTTCTTGTTTGTTTGTTTGTGATGAAATCAAAGAAATGTGCACAGATTATTTCCTGTTTCCTTTATTAACAGCTGATACAGCAGATTATGTAATCAGTAAACAAGCTCCTGATTGGTTTAGTCTGTAAATGCTAGGTAATGATACAATGCCCTGCTGTACATGCATGTATGCAGTTCATATCTGATCAATAACCAGTCAAGGACCAGTCCAGGAGCAGCCACCTCAACCATACTTTTGATAATCTGTTGCAGTGACATGACATCATCCGGTGTGGTTGTTGTTGGGGTTCTGGACGAAGTTGATTGAGTAGGATCCACTGGTGGGGTCCTGGTTGAGCTGGAAATTGTTGGTGGAGAGTCCAAATGGCCTCAGGATCAGGTTTCCCAGGTCCTTCAGTTTATCTGTTCAGGTGAAACAGGACAGGTGACATGTTCAGGGACCAGGGGTCTCATTTCTAAACGTGTACGCACAAAACAGCCTGAAACTGGCATACGTCACTTTCCATGCAAAGGTTGTGATCTATAAGAACCAAAGAAGCGGAGAAAGTGCGGTCCCTCACATGAGCTCTGACCCATGGGTCTGCTCGTTTTGGAGACCGGGGAAACAGGCGGCGCAGATGGAGAGGAGGGAACTGAAGGTAGACTGCTTCATGATTCCTGTCAGACATTAATTTTTTCTCCACATGAAACTTTAATCATAGATCGACGTCATCATAAGCTTTCAGAACCACAGTGTCATTTCTGCCAGAACTACAGGGGTTGGACAATGAAAGTGAAACACCTGGTTTTAGACCACAATAATTTATTAGTATGGTGTAGGGCCTCCTTTTACGGCCAATACAGCGTCAATTTGTCTTGGGAATGACATATACAAGTCCTGCACAGTGGTCAGAGGGATTTTAAGCCATTCTTCTTGCAGGATAGTGGCCAGGTCACTACGTGATACTGGTGGAGGAAAATGTTTCCTGACTCGCTCCTCCAAAACACCCCAAAGTGGCTCAATAATATTTAGATCTGGTGACTGTGCAGGCCATGGGAGATGTTCAACTTCACTTTCATGTTCATCAAACCAATCTTTCACCAGTCTTGCTGTGTGTATTGGTGCATTGTCATCCTGATACACGGCACCGCCTTCAGGATACAATGTTTGAACCATTGGATGCACATGGTCCTCAAGAATGGTTCGGTAGTCCTTGGCAGTGACGCGCCCATCTAGCACAAGTATTGGGCCAAGGGAATGCCATGATATGGCAGCCCAAACCATCACTGATCCACCCCCATGCTTCACTCTGGGCATGCAACAGTCTGAGTGGTACGCTTCTTTGGGGCTTCTCCACACCGTAACTCTCCCGGATGTGGGGAAAAGAGTAAAGGTGGACTCATCAGAGAACAATACATGTTTCACATTGTCCACAGCCCAAGATTTGCGCTCCTTGCACCATTGAAACCACCGTTTGGCATTGGCATGAGTGACCAAAGGTTTGGCTATAGCAGCCCGGCCGTGTATATTGACCCTGTGGAGCTCCTGATGGACAGTTCTGGTGGAAACAGGAGAGTTGAGGTGCACATTTAATTCTGCCGTGATTTGGGCAGCCGTGGTTTTATGTTTTTTGGATGCAATCCAGGTTAGCACCTGAACATCCCTTTCAGACAGCTTCCTCTTGCGTCCACAGTTAATCCTGTTGGATGTGGTTCGTCCTTCTTGGTGGTATGCTGACATTACCCTGGATACCGTGGCTCTTGATACATCACAAAGACTTGCTGTCTTGGTCACAGATGTGCCAGCAAGACGTGTACCAACAATTTGTCCTCTTTTGAACTCTGGTATGTCACCCATAATGTTGTGTGCATTTCAATATTTTGAGCAAAACTGTGCTCTTACCCTGGTAATTGAACCTTCACACTCTGCTCTTACTGGTGCAATGTGCAATCAATGAAGACTGGCTACCAGGCTGGTCCAGTTTAGCCATGAAACCTCCCACACTAAAATGACAGGTGTTTCAGTTTCATTGTCCAACCTCTGTACATCTGGACTTTTCACATAGATTAATAAAGGCCTAAAAGCCAACTTCAATCTGAAATCCAAGTCCTCACAAACATCTCATTCCTTCCCTGATGATCTCCAGGGTGATGTGGACCACAGATTACCACAGAAGGTGTGAGGCAGCTGACTGCTGGGAACATCTAAACACCGTGGAGACGCTCAGCGTAAAGCTGCATGATGGATGCATCGGAGCTGCTGGGGTCACCGAGGTCTCCTGACCCATGATGATGACTGGCTAATATGCAGATTTATGTTCTGAGTATTGGAGAGACCGACCCGCCGGAACCACATCGTCCCTGTCCAGTTCCAGGTGTGAACCAGTCTGGGGTTCCTGGTAACCGGCTCTTGCCAGCATTAATTAGCTGACAGGTTTGTGTTTAACATCAACAGTTAATGAAGTCTCAGCCTGAAGACACTTTTAGGAACCTCGTGATTCTGTGAAATGATCCAGAGGTCCGGGATATCTCATCCAGCGCTGAGCGCAGTAATACCTGCCGTCCTGGATGGCCTGACCTGTCATCAGATGTTCTCCACCTCACTCACCAACACCTCCATTTCTGCCTCTTTTCTCCTGGTTGCCATTGGTAACCATGAAATAACACTGATCAGCCGGCTCATTAAAAACACATCGACCTTCTATGGTTGGATGTGGGCGTGTAGAAGCCAGAACACGAGGAGGAACCTGGTAGCAAACGTTGAGGAGCAGCTGTGGTTTAGAGGAGAAGCTGCTTGATGGTTGCGTGACCATGGTTTTATGAGGCTGGATTTACTTTGGCGTACGCCATTTTCAGCTTTTGGGCATACATAGACTTAAAGTATTGATCTTATACAACCCCAGGTCTTTCAGGTTAATAACAGTGAGATGTGGTGTGTTCTGGTGCAGTACGTACCGATCATCTCCTCTTTTAACTTCTCGTTTCGCTCCTGAATCTGCTGAGGCAGCCTCTGGGGGAGAGACAGATGAGAGAGACATTAAATCATACAACTATGAGACAAAGTTTTAATGATCATTTGGATGGAATACAGTTCAGTACAAAGAATCTAAAACATGTTCTGAACTAATAAAGACATTTCTTTTCATACTAACCTCAGAGCAGAAGGTAAGTTGTCCCCCATCCACATGTACACACACATACACATCAGTAGACACTTTGGGGTTCAGTGTTTTATCCAAGGACAAGTCAACATGTGTCTACCTGAAGGGCACCTTGTCCGAAGACTAGAAGTCCAACATGTTTCCAACATCAAGTCAGAACCATCTACCACAGACAGACTTCAGCGCTGGTTGCTCCCAGCAGTCATTAAACTCACCATGCAGGCCCGCCTGGCTCCACTGTTGTTCGGATCTCGCTCTAGAACTTGTTTGTAGTCCTCCAGAGCTTCATCCAGTTTTTCAGTTTTCTCATAAAGTTCTGCCCTCCTCAGCAATGCCCGCAGATACTCTGGATCCAAATCTATCGCTATGGTAACCACACAGTCAGTCAGCGAGTGTGCTAATTAGTTAATAAAGTAAATAAGTAAACAGGTGATAAAATGATGTGATGACTCACCTCTGCTGCAGTCTGATATGGCCTCATCCTTCAGCTCCTGCAAAGACACAAAGCTGTTAGTATTGTATGGCTAAACGTGTCAACACTGGTGATAAATGTTCTAGCATTCAGTTGACAATAATTAATAAATCTACTAGCATTCTTGTAGTAAACATTCTTAACATCACCTCATGTTACCATGTACAAGTTACTTTTTAACATGTTAGCTTTTTGTAAACCGATTAGCCTGCTTTCATTAACATTTTAAGGGGTGCAGTCTGTTTTGAACCTGTTAGCATTGTATTAGCCTGTGAGCATGAAGTTAATCTCTTAGCAGGATCTCATCCTAACAGCCCTTCTTTGCTGTTATCTTTTTGTTTTTTGTTTTACTTTTGGACAGTTTTTTGATGCATAACCATAGCAAAAAGGTGTTTTTTATTAAACCCAGGACCAGCTGACCAACTTTTGAATAAATCTCAAAGTTTCAAATTATACCTAAACTACCACCCAAAATCTCAGATGTGTTATGAAGGAGATGTGGATGCAAAGCAGGAGCAAGGTGGTGAAAAAGAGGGAGGAATTCTCTTCCATCGATCATAATAAGGAATATGAAGGAAACAAAATGGATGAACCTAATGTGCTGACAGACCCAGCTAGAGTATTAGGAGTATTATGTGTTTTACTGAGACATGGCTGCAGGACCATTTTGCAGTCTCCAAAATCTCTCAGCCGGGCTTTCTGACTACACGTGCAGAGAGTTTTTAAAAAGGAGCAGCAAAAGCAAAGGAAGTGGATTAGCAATGATTGTGAAAAATAAACGGTGTATCCCAGAACATGCTCATCCGGGAGGAGGGATTGCTGCAAGTCACTGACTGGATGCAATCTGCTGGGTTTCCTTAGATAGAAAAACTTTTTATCCAATTTGAATAAAAAGCTAACTCCGACTGCACTGTTCAATTGTTAGGATTAATTGGAATGTATGTACCTGACTGTTGTGAAGGGCCTTGAGACAACATGTGTTGTGAATTGGCGCTATATAAATAAAACTGAATTGAATTGAATTACTGTGAAGTGTAATTTCTCCAGCCCTGACAGTGAACTGTTTTTTGTAAGTTCATATTCTTTACCAAGAGTGACTGACAGTGTAATCAGCCAGTCAATCAATCAATCAATCAATCAATCAAAGTGTATTTGTATAGCACTTTACAACAAGCTAACTGGTGCTTTACATGTTGGGACGTTGGGAGGGCTTAGACAAGAAAGAATAAAAGTACAAAAACACGATAAAATACATTCCAATTTAATGTAAAAGGATTAAAAAATATATAAAATACTTTTTTATATATATATATATATATATATAAAAACTAAAGAAAATATATAAAAACTAAAAAAGAAATTGTCTGGATGGACACATCTGGGTAGGTGAACGGCCTGCACTTGTACAGCTCTTTATCAAGACCAAGGACTCCAAAGCGCTTTACGCTACAATCAGTCATCCACCCATTCATACACTGCCATACAATCAGCACCACCACCGAGCTCAGGAGCAAAAACGGCAAACCAGCAAAACCCCTACTTTTATTTTTGTCCTGGGGACTTGTAGAATCATATGTTCAGATGAGCGCAAAGCCCTGGTGTGGTGGCAAACCTCTTAAGTCCAACCCCCAAGTACAGGGGGCAGAATTTAACTTTTGCTTTCTTCTACTTTCCTTACTGCAAGTTCCTTTAGTTAAACATAAACATGTGGTATCCACAGAAACAATAGAATTTTGGTTAAAACTGATATAAACCATTTATACAAACACCAAAAACAGTTAAAACTAAAGGCAGTTGAATCTGAAAATAAACTCCACAAAATGACGTTACCGCAAAACTCGGTCAGCTGTTCACCACACGGCTTCTACACACACAACCAGTGTGTCTGCTGTAAGCAGAGAGCTCACAGATTCCAAAAGATACATTTTGTCGCAATCCACCCAGGTTTTACCCAACCAGCAGCAAAGGAAGGCCAAAATTATCACTTCCATTTGAAAAAAATTATTCTTAACATTATGATTGTTTAGATAGAGTATGTCAATTCTCAGAAAAATTCTGTTAGACTTGAGCATATTATTTTGAGCTCAGACTTCACAAAACCCCTTTGGGCTTAAAAGGTTAAAAGCTCAGGTAGGCTGGAGCAAGGCCATTAATGATAGTGAAAACAAAAAGCAGGACCTTATAGTCTATCCTGAAATCTACTGGAAGCAACTAGAGAGAAGACAATATGGAGCAATATGAGCACGTCAGGCTGCTACATGTTGTACCAGTTGAAGCTTGTGGAGGATGGACTGACTGATTCCCATATACAGGGAGTTACAATAGTGAAGTCTTGGGGTAACAAAGGCATGGATAGCCATTTAAAGATTAGTCCAAGATAGAAAAGGAAAGGGACACTGCATGTGACGTCATCAGCTGAGTTGTTGCTAAGCTACAGACACAAAACCCCAATCTGCTGATTTTGATCACACCTCACTCTCTGTTAACTTCCAATGCTTCAACAGTTTTTCAGCTGCTCCACAAGGAAAGAAAGCCAAAACGTTGGATTTGTTTTATGGAAATGTCAAGGACTCATAGGTCTCTAAAGCAAGACCTCCTCTAGGCAAATCACATCACAATCTCTGTTTTCTCTAATCCTAATATAAACCCCTTGTTCAGAGGCTAAATGTCATAAAGAGAACTATGAGAAGATGGTCACTATATAAACTGCTGTGTGGACAACACCATCCCCACCAGAACAGTGAGATGCTTCACCAATAAACCCTGGATCACCAGTGACCTGAAGCAACTGCTAAACAAGAAGAAAAGAGTATTCTGGGTGGGAGATAGGGAGTTATTGAGGACTATGATGAAGCAACATTAAAGTCAGCAAATACAGGGGTAGGACAATAAAACTGAAACACCTGTCATTTTAGTGTGGGAGGTTTCATGGCTAAATTGGACCAGCCTGGTAGCCAGTCTTCATTGATTGCACATTGCACCAGTAAGAGCAGAGTGTGGAGGTTCAATTAGCAGGGTAAGAGCAAAGTTTTGATCAAAATATTGAAATGCACACAACATTATGGGTGACATACCAGAGTTCAAAAGAGGACAAATTGTTGGTGCACGTCTTGCTGGCGCATCTGTGACCAAGACAGCAAGTCTTTGTGATGTATCAAGAGCCACGGTATCCAGGGTAATGTCAGCATACCACCAAGAAGGACGAACCACATCCAACAGGATTAACTGTGGACGCAAGAGGAAGCTGTCTGAAAGGGATGTTTGGGTGCTAACCTGGATTGTATCCAAAAAACATCAAACCACGGCTGCCCAAATCACGGCAGAATTAAATGTGCACCTCAACTCTCCTGTTTCCACCAGAACTGTCCATCAGGAGCTCCACAGGGTCAATATACACGGCCGGGCTGCTATAGCCAAACCTTTGGTCACTCATGCCAATGCCAAACGTTGGTTTCAATGGTGCAAGGAGCACAAATCTTGGGCTGTGGACAATGTGAAACATGTATTGTTCTCTGATGAGTCCACCTTTACTGTTTTCCCCACATCCGGGAGAGTTACGGTGTGGAGAAGCCCCAAAGAAGCGTACCACCCAGACTGTTGCATGCCCAGAGTGAAGCATGGGAGTAGATTAGTGATGGTTTGGGCTGCCATATCATGGCATTCCTTGGCCCAATACTTGTGCTAGATGGGCGCGTCACTGCCAAGGACTACCGAACCATTCTTGAGGACCATGTGCATCCAATGGTTCAAACATTGGATCCTGAAGGCGGTGCCGTGTATCAGGATGACAATGCACCAATACACACAGCAAGACTGGTGAAAGATTGGTTTGATGAACATGAAAGTGAAGTTGAACATCTCCCATGGCCTGCACAGTCACCAGATCTAAATATTATTGAGCCACTTTGGGGTGTTTTGGAGGAGCGAGTCAGGAAACGTTTTCCTCCACCAGTATCACGTAGTGACCTGGCCACTATCCTGCAAGAAGAATGGCTTAAAATCCCTCTGACCACTGTGCAGGACTTGTATATGTCATTCCCAAGAAGAATTGATGCTGTATTGGCTGCAAAAGGAGGCCCTACACCATACTAATAAATTATTGTGGTCTAAAACCAGGTGTTTCACATTCATTGTCCAACCCCTGTAGGTGTACAAGAAGAAGCTGGAGAGCAGCTCCAGCAAAACAATATTAGAGAAGTTAGGTCAGGGATGAAGAAGATCACAGGCTTCAAGGAGGAGAATTGGACAGATGGAGGTCTGGACAGAGCCAATGAACTGAACACATTCTTCAATAGGTTGTGTTCCAGACCAACCTCAGCATCCTCCTCTCTTGCCAGCAGCCAAACAGACATTCCATCCTCCTTTGACCCACAGTTTGCCTGTCCCACCTCAGATATTTTATTTTCCACCTCAGCCATGGACCCTTCTGCTTCTACAGGTTGAAGCTGGTGCCCTCTTTGAAGATGCCATCAAACACCTGCTTCAACAAACCCACTGTCATCTGGACAAAGCCAGCAGCACTGTGAGGATCATGTTCTTTGATTTCTTCAGAACATTTAATACAATCCAACCTGATTTACTTTGTCAGAAACTCCAGAAGACTCAGGTGGAGGCCTCAACAATCTCCTGGATCAAAGACTACCTGACAAACAGACCACAGTTTGTGAGACTGAAGGGTTGTGAGTCTAACCAGGTAGTCAGCAGCACAGGAGCACCACAGGGGACGGTACTCTCACCATTCCTCTTCACTCTGTACACCTCAGACCTCCAGGACCAGACAGACTCCTGTCATCTGCAGAAATACTCGGATGATTCTACAGTTGTTGGTGGATCAGAGATGGAGAAGAAGCTGAGTACAGGAAGGTAGTGGACCACTTTGTGGCATGGTGTGGAAACAATCATCTCATTTTGAACGTGACTAAAACAAAGGAGATGATTGTAGATTTTAAGAGAAACAGGAATAAGTCAAAAACTATTTCTATCATGGGAGAAGAAGTGGAGGTGGTGGAGGAGTATAAATTCCTCAGTGTTCACCTGGACAACAGACTAGAGTGGAGATGCAACTAAAGCAGTCTACAAGAAGGGACAGAGCAGACTGTACTTCTTGAGGAAGCTTTGGACCTTCAGTGTTTGCAGCAAGATGCTGCATATCTTCTATAAGTCTGTTGTGGAGAGTGTGATCTCTTCTACCATCATCTGCTGGGGAAGCAGCATCAGAACCAGGGTCTTAAAAAAGCTCATCAAGCTGATAAAAAAGGCTGGCTCTGTTCTGGGGACTCCCCTGGAACCTCTGGAGATCATTGTGCAAAGAAGGATTCTTCATAAAATGAAGAACATTATGGAGAACCCTGAACATCCTCTTCATCAGACTGTCCTACAACAACAGAGTGTCTTCAGTCAGAGGCTTCTTCAGATCTGCTGTAAGACGGAGCTACAGGAGATCCTTCCTGCCCACAGCCATCAGCATCTACAACGACTCTTTGAGGAAACCTTCATAATATGAGCTACAACAACATTTAATTTCCCTTTGGGATTAATAAAGTATTTTTGAGTTGAACTGAATTTATTCTGTTAGCATAATGTTAGCATCATATTAGTCAATTAGCCCTACCAGATGCAGTCTTGCAGCAGCTCGGTTGGAGAACAGCACGGCCCTCTCTCTGCTAAAACAAACAGGACATAAAGCCAGTGCCTCTGTGTAGCTTCGCTCTGCCTCCTTCCAGTCTGCAGAAACACAAACAGGCTTAAACTGAGGAGTTGTTCTGTGGGTTCAGGGTTGCAGTGGGTTCATATGCATTATAATAATGACTGTTTTCAGAAAACAGGCTATAAATAAACCAAACTGACCTCTAAGAAGTTAATCCTGAATAAGTTCAACATATCTGGGCTTTCTTGTGTACTTTGGCCCAAACAAACTGGACCTTTCTGTCAGTAACCAATTTTAGACCGTAATTCAGCAATAAAGATCCAACTTAACCCCCATGATGGATCACTGCGGATCTATCCATTGATCACTTTTACATTATACAGGCTGATCTGCAGAGACCATGTGTGGGTGTAGTTTACAGCATCAACCTTGGCAATATTCTTTATCCGTTCCACCTTCATGAGACTGAACAAGGTGAGTGAGATGTTACTTTAGAGTCTGGTCCTGTGGTCTGAAGACCATCAGGGTCCAAATAACACAGTAAAACTGATCAGTAATAGAATGTTCCTACTGTGTTCTCTGCTGAGGTTCTGGATCAGCTCAGTTTTGGCAGAAACATAATCCTAGTTCTGATTAACAGTGGCTTGTAAAAGTATTCATACCCCTTGAACATTTCCACATATTGTCACATTACAACCACAAACAAAAATTTACTTTATTGGAAAAAAGGATTCTTCATAAAATGAAGAACATTATGGAGAACCCTGAGAATCCTCTTCATCAGACTGTCCTACAACAACAGTGTCTTCAGTCAGAGGCTTCTTCAGATCTGCTGTAAGACGGAGCTACAGGAGATCCTTCCTGCCCACAGCCATCAGCATCTACAACGTCTCTTTGAAGAAACCTTCATAATATGAGCTATAACAACATTTAATTTCTCTTTGGGATTAATAAAGTATTTTTGAATTGAATTGAATTTCATTTCAAAAACCAACACAAAGTGGTATAGAAGTGTGAAGTGTAACAAAAATTATACGATTTCTATTTTTTTACAAATAAAAAACTGAAAAGGGCATTGTGCAAAAGTATTCAGCCCCCCTGAGTCAATACTTTGTAGAACCACCTTTTGCTGCAGTTACAGCTGCACGTCTTTAAGGGTACGTCTCCACCAGCTTTTCACGTCTAGTGACTAAAATCTTTGCCCATTCTTCTCTGCAAACCAGCTCCAGCTCAGTCAGATTAGATGAAGAATGCTGGTGAACAGCAGGTTTCAGATCTTGCCACAGATTCTTGATTGGGTTTAGGTCTGGACTTTGACTGGGCCATTCTAACACATGAATATTTTTTGTCTAAACCATTCCATTGTAGCCATGGCTTCATGTTCAGGGTCGTTGTCCTGCTGGAAGGTCAACCTCCACCCCAGTCTCAAGTCTTCTGCAGACTCCAACAGGTTTTCTTCTAAGATTGCCCTGTATTTGGCTCCATCCATCTTCCATCAACTCTGACCACCTTCTCTGTACCTGCTGAAGAGAAGCAGCCCCAGAGCATGATGCTGCCACCACCATATGTGACAGTGGGGATGGTGTGTTCAGAGTGATGTACAGTGTTAGTTCTCCATCACACAGAGCGTTTTGCATTTGGCCAAAAAGTTCAATTTTGGTCTCGTCTGACCAAAGCAGCTTCTTCCATGTTTGCTGGGTCTCCAACGTGGCTTCTGGCAAACTGCAAACAGGATTTCTTATGGTTTTCTTTTAACAATGGCTTTCTTCTTGACACTCTTCCATAAAGACCACATTTATTCATTGCACCACTAATAGTTGTCCTGTGGACAGATTCCCCCACCTGAGCTGCAGATCTCTGCAGTTCATCCACAGTCACCATGGGCCTCTTGGCTGCATCTCTGACCAGTGCTCTCCTTGTTGGGCCTGTAAGTTTAGGTAGACGGCCTTGTCTTGGTAGGTTTCCAGTTGTGCCAAACTCTTTCCATTTCCAGATGATGGATTGAACAGAGCTCCATGAGATGTTCAAAGCTTGGAAATATTTTAATAGCCTGATTGTTGGAATAATTGAATAAAGATTTGTCTTATAGTTTCTCCTATTTTTTAAGTTAACTATTTGATCTTATAATCATTCATGCTGTTTGTGTGAGTAAATGATCTGATGAGTTTGTCTGCAGTATAATAAATAGGAGCTGAACTAGCAGAGAAGGAAGCAGTCCAGTTGAGGAGGTCATAAAGATGAAGGCTGATTACACTCAACAAAAGGCACAACTGACCCTGGAAGCTGAAAGAGGACTGTGGAAATGTGTTGTTAATGTATAAATCTGTTTATGACTTGTTTACGATGCAGCTGTTGTTTTCCCATCCTTTAGAGATTAATGTTCTTTGTAAAATAGGGACCCCCGAAAGATAATAAAAGAAAGGTGCGGACAGATGCTGTTCAGAGCGGTGCGAGATCTGTAACTGAGCAAATCTTGACCGTTTCTCCTCGCAGCGAGTAAAATAACTTATACTTTGTCTCTCTTTTCTTTTTGTGATGTTATAAATATTGTTAGGTTGGTTTAAACCTGACATTAATTTGGTCCTTTCGAGCTGGATTCCAACTACGCCTGATGACTCCAGCGGGTCGGTAGACTCCAGGAAAAGACCGTGCGCACGGCTGTCTTCATCAGGAAGACACACAGACCCTTTGAGGGACTGGATTTCGGCCCGCCCGCTGGAGTCTGACGGCTGACAGAACTCTAAGAGAGAGGAGAGGACAAAGTGGTGAGTTGAATCTAAATTTAAAACAAAAGTGTGACGAATGACTGGGGGTCATTGCGTGAAGTAAAACCCTGTGAATCCTAGGCCCTAACAGGTAACAGCAGTGCGCCGGAGTCCTGCTTAAAGTATTAGTAAAAATACTGAAAATTCCGAGGTTATAGGGGACGACAGAGTCCTCTTAAGTATTAAGAAAGTAATACTAAAATTCCGTGTTTCCAGAACGGCGGAGTCTGTGTTTAAGTATTTTAAACAACAAAAAAATACTAAGAAAAATCTGCGTTTAAATGTGTGTATGTGAGAAATAAATGGAGGATTTAAACCACTAGGTTTTACCTCATACCAAAGCAGTAGGATTGTTAGTGACTAACTTTTGTGGAAGCAAAGGCAAGATTTCTCCACTCGAAAGAGTTGAATTGAGAATTACCACAAAAGGAGATTTTTCTGTCACCCTACTGAGCAGAATAATCCAGTATTTAGAATACCCTAGGTATTTATATACTGGACCAAATTTAAATAAAAAAATGGGAAAAGGGTGATTTAAATACACTAAAATTAATAATAATGTAAAGATTGGAAATTTATGGAAGCACAGGATCAAATTAAAATATTAAAATGAAAATATTTAGATAAATGGATAACCACATATCATTATGATGGTCGTTTAAACTCTAAAAAATTAGTTAATCTATAGGATGCAATAATTAAAAGTACATTAAAAGTAAACGTGATTTAAGAAAAATGGACAAAGAAGGTTATGAGGATGCAGATTATTGGTTAAAAATAACTAAAAAGAGAGAGATGTGATGCAGGAGATAAGAATGGACGTTTTTGTGGAAAGCAGAAAAGGTCAGAGGGCTAAGAAGTAATTTTTGATGAACTTGTAAAGTAGAACAGCAGGACAGAAGAAAGGGAGTAAAAAGAGTAGGTGGAAAGTTTTTGTTTTGTACCAAAGATCTGATGAGGTTTGACAGGATAAGATGGACTAAAATGAGTCCCTTTGGTGAATAAATCCATCCCCACCATGGCTGTACCTCATCTATGTTTTATTTGTGTTTATTTTTTATTATTATTTGAGATGCTGAAGGCTGTTGATACAGTTTATCACGGAGGTTCATGGCATGACACGGGTTTTTTCTGTGTAACCTTAGAAAATATTTTACTCTTTTTAATAGCCAGAGTGAAACAAAAAGACAAATAACCTTTTGAAGAATATGGGATTAGACTGACAAAAATGTTTAAAATACATAGTGGTCTACAAGAAGATGAAGCAAGGAGCTTATTAACAGCAGTTTAAAAAAAATGCACTACATGCTGGTTAAAGGGATGCAATTAATACCTGGGTAAGGAGATATTTTATAGGGTTCCCCACAGCAAATCTAGAAGACTATGTAAATCATGCCCTCCATGCAGAAAAAGTTATGAAGGAGATAAAAAAAAAAAAGGAAATAAATAAATAAATAAACAATTAAATAGGCAACACCTTTTTTTAGCAAGAAGAAGAAGAGCAGATTTATTATTAAAACAACAGAGGAAGAGAAAAATTTAGAGGCAGAGAACAAAACCGCAGGGGTCAGAGAAGGAGTGAGCAGAGGAGATTACAGACAAATACACATCAGGGTGTTGATGTTAAAAAAGGAGTAGGACCACCTTATTACCACTATTAACTGGATGTTCTGAATAAACCATCCCTAAACGTAGGGACAGCTTTACTAACAGAAGGAAGAAATGTCATTACTCAACTACAAGATCAGATGACACCAGATGATCTACATATTACCATGTGGTATAAAAATACTCCTGGACAAGATAAAACTTATGAAGAAGTATTAAATAAAGTAACCCCTATAAAAGTCATGGTAACTTAATGAATACAGAACCTAGTGCATCCACAGGATTAACTAGAAAATTATTATTTTGGACAGTGACAGTGCAGGAAGAGATACATTTACATACAAAACAACAATGAGAAATATTCCTTACTGAACAGGAGGAACAGTTTTTTGAATAGATTAGAGCAAAAACAGAATACAGGCCCAGAGTAAAATAAAACCCTATGAAATATGATGCTCGTGAAGGAATAAAACCAGTAATAAAGGATTTAATAACTGCAGGGGTGATAATAAAATGTGAGGATTCACCATTTAACACCCCCATTTTCCCAGTTAATAAACAAGCTCCATCAACAGGAAAGATAGACAGTTCTGGTTTGCATTCACCTTTGAGGGACAAAGATATACTTATACCAGACTACCTCAAGGTTACTATGAAAGTCCAACTATATACTTTCAGGTAATGAGTGCAAGTATGGCCAAGTTTGACCCTCCAGGAGGTAGTCAGGTTTTACTATATGTTGATGATGTGCTATTAGCCTCTCCTGATGAGGAGACTTGTAAAAATGATACAATAGCATTATTAAAACATTTAGCAGAAGAAGGACACAAAGTCAGTAAAAAGAAACTTCAATTGTGTAAAAATGAGGTTAAATACTTAGGTCATAATTTTAGCGCAGGGGGACACACAATTGTAGAAGAAAGAAAGACTGCAATATTACAAGTTCTAAAACCAGTAACAAAAAAGCAAATGATGTCCTTCCTTGGACTAACTAATTATTGTAGAAACTGGGTGCCAAATTATACAGAAATAGTAGCTCCATTAAACCAACTAATGTATGAGGAAGAGCTGAAAATGACGTCTGAACTGAAATGGAGTGAAGCCAGTACTGCTTTAGCATTACCAGATTATAGTAAACCGTTTGTTCAGATGGTAGATTGCAAGGGACATTTTATGACTTCAGTTCTGGTTCAACAACATGGAGATAAAATGAAAATAATAGCCTATTTCTTTTCAAAACTAGATAGTGTTGCGTGTGCGCAACTATATTATGTGAGAGCTGTAATTGCTGCAATAGTGTTGTTTCACCTTTTAACCTTAAGAGTTTCCCATGCAGTTTCAGCATTAATACTGCAGAATTAGTAGAAAAAGAAATAAATAAATTAGAAGTGATTTGCAGGATCATGAAATAGTTTATGTGAATGATTTCTCTAAAAAGATGAGAGGGAGAAGACACAAACAGGATATTCATTGGTGACAATGGATATAGTGTTAGAAAAGATGCAACAACAAAGCTCACTACAGGAGATAGAAATGTGGAAAAAACATGGAGCTGCATTAAAAGATGAAATCTATATATGACCAGATAATAAACCTGTCCTACCAAAGAACCTATAAATGGAAGCAATATTGAGCCATCGTGTTTCATAATGTCTCAACAGGGGGGAATAGTAGGACAGATATATTAATATTATATAACATATGGATTAAATTCTAAAAATACTTATTAAAAAAGTTTTGTAAAACATGTTTAGCATGTGTAAAACATTATCTACAAGGGAAGTTAAGACAACGAAGGGGACAATTTGCAAAACTAAGAAACCCTTTTCAAACAATTCATATGGATTTTATTGAGTTAAATCAGAGTGAAGGGAAAAAGTTTTGTTTAGTCGTTATAGATGCATTTTCTAAATGGATAGAACTATTTCCAACTAAACATTACAACTACCTCAGGGTTAACACCCTATGAAACGTTATGTGGAAGACCATACAGATTACCACAGTTAAAAAATAAGTGGGAGTTAGATGAAGAAGCTAACCTAGTTGATTATATGAGGAGTATGTTAGAAACCAACAGAAATAAATTTAAACTAATGAGGAATGTTCTATTTCCCAGCAGGAAAACTAACTAGTGAAACCAGGAGATTGGGTGTTAATAAGGAGTGTAAAGAAGAAGCATTGGTATTTCACCTAAGTGGGAGGATCCATATTAGTTATTATTAACCACTGCAAGGGCAGTAAAATAACTGAGAGATCAACCTGGATTCACCTTACACATTGTAAAAAGATCATTTTGGTTGAAAGCTCCGTCAGGGGAAGTGATTTATAGACTGATAATAGGGTGGACCCAGACATTTAGAGTCTGGAGAGATCCGAAAGTCAGTGAAGACAATTAAGACACTGGAACCATTTAGAGGAGTGAAAATTTCAGCCAAAATGATTTCTAGATGGATGAACAATGCTTTCCGATGCTGGGTGGTTATATATATTTTTTCCTCATATTGATTTTTATTTTTCTGGGAACCAGTCAAGATAAATTAGAATGTAACAACACCTGCTATGAGTCATATGAAACAAGTAGCGCTAAATCAAGGTAGGTAAGATAACCTAACTATGTGTACTAAACAAACTTCTTATACTTATGGTATTCAAGTGTGCGTGAAATCTAAAACCATAGCTGTGGTGCTGATCCACTCATTAGCTTGACTAAATGAGGAAGGAAAGGACAGGATTATAGAAGTTATAAATGGTACTTAACTAATGATAGAAGAGACACCTCATGGTCCATGATGGTAGCTGATGAAGGAAATAATTGGACACCAGAGTGGTGCACCACTGCTTATGCTAGTTATTAAAAGAAGTTGTTTAAGTTCCATAAAGCTGATAATGTAATCCAGGTAACAAAGCGAAGAGAGTAAAAATTATGTTAGGAAACTTAACCACAGATGACTAAGTTCCAGGTTATTACAGGAGTATCAGGAACAAATAATAACTGGTTATTGATGGTAGAACAAGCGGCTAACATGACTAAAAGAGATTGTGTTGTGTGTTTGGGTTCAAGGCTTTTATTATAAATAATTCCAGCTGTGATACCACAACTCTGTGTGATGGAAGAAATAAATCAAACTAATCCTAATGAAATGTGTAGCACAAGGATTCTGTTTTTCCTGTAATTAGAGCAGATAAGGATAAATCAGTTTTCCATAAGCGAGTCACCACTGGAAACTATACATGTATAAATATGACAGAGAGAGGTAATAAATTGGGAAATGTCATTGCAGTATGGTGTATTACAATTGTAAAATTAAATAAGTGTTTTAAACTAGTCTCTAGAGGAGATATTTGGTGGTGGTTGTTTGATTGATCACCTTCAAAAGTAACAGGACTCTGTGCTTAATTACTTTATAGTTATATCCTATGTTAGTAGATGAAGTAACAGATGGACTATTTAGTGTTAAATCCACATGATTGGTGTGATAGGAAGTGCAGAGAAGTAGCTTGGCAGACTGAGGGAGACTCTACATACATTGATGCTATAGATGAAGATAAATTAACTGATCAAGTAGCTGCAAGATTTGAATCAAGTATCTGTTGGTGGTGTACGTTGAACAGAAACGTAGACAGGATCAACTATATTCACTACAATGTACAAAAAACTAAGAAATTGGACACAAAGCGGGTTTGAAACTGTCCATGACTAATTGGCTTCAACTTCCCTGATGACATTCCAGAATAGAATTGCTTTGGACATGTTGTTAGCTGAAAAAGGAGAAGTTTGTGCTATTTTTGGAGAAAAATGTTGCACATTCATACCTAACAACACTGCTGGCTGATGGCAGCCTCACTAAAGCCATAGAAGGTTTGAGATCTTTAAAAGGCAAAATGAAGGAGCATTCTGGAGTAGATACCTCAATGTGGGACTCCTGGCTGGATGTGTTTGGGAAGTATAACATTTTAGTATCATCAGTAATAATTTCCTTTGCAGTGTTTGCTGAAATTTTGACATTGTGTGGATGTTGTTGTATTCCCTGCCTTCGTTCTCTGCTTAACCGTCTCATCACAACAGCTATTTCTCCTATGGAAAGCAGAGTTACACAACTCTATCTGTTACTTAAACATCAGGATGATGAAGATGATGAGGATGGGACTGACCACTTTTCTGACCTGTACTCAGATCCATTTCTATATGATTCTGTGATTTAAATGTCAGTAAGTACCTCTAAGTATAATTGTCTTTGTACTCATGAAAATAATCTTACAGTTAAAAAATATCTGACAGAAGTGGCTGTTTATGTGATATGAGAAAATGAGCAGATATTAGATAAACAGGGGGAAATGTTGGAATATTGAATATAGATTTATCTTATATTTTCTCCTATTCTTTAACTTGACTATTTGATTTTATAACCTTTCATGATGTTTGTGTGAGTAACGGATGTGTGAGTTTTGTTTGCAGGCAAGGATCATAAATGGAGCAGAGAAGGAAGCAGTCCAGTTGAGGAGGTCATAAAGATGAAGGCTGATTACACTCAACAAAAGGCACAACTGACCCTGGAAGCTGAAAGAGGACTGTGGAAATGTGTTGTTAATGTATAAAGCTGTTTATGACTTGTTTACGATGCAGCTGTTGTTTTCCCATCCTTTAGAGATTAATGTTCTTTGTAAAATAGGGACCCCCGAAAGATAATAAAAGAAAGGTGCGGACAGATGCTGTTCAGAGCGGTGCGAGATCTGTAACTGAGCAAATCTTGACCGTTTCTCCTCGCAGCGAGTAAAATAACTTATACTTTGTCTCTCTTTTCTTTTTGTGATGTTATAAGTATTGTTAGGTTGGTTTAAACCTGACAGTGATCCTGCTTTAAACTTCTCCAGAACTTTATCCCTGACCTGTCTGGTTGTTCCTTGGACTTCATGATGCTGTTTGCTCCCAATGTTCTCCTAACCAACCTCTGAGGACGTCACAGAGCAGCTGTATTTGTACTGAGATTCGATGACACACAGGTGGACTCTACTTAGTCAATAGCAATCATCAAGCAACTTCTGAAGGCAATTAGTTGCACTCAGAGTAAAGGGAGCTAAATACTATTGTACACCAGACTTTTCTGTTTTTTATTTGTAAAACAAAATAGAAATCATGTATAATTTTTGTTCCACTTCACAACTCTATTCCACTTTGTGTTGGTTTTTCACATTAAATTCCAATAAAATATATTTATTTGTGGTTGAAATGTGACAATATGTGGAAACGTTCAAACAAGTCTGTCTATAAAAGTCCACAGAGAGACAGCATGATCTGGTCTGTAAACCACTAACTACTAAATTGGTTTGTACTCACCTCCAGCTTTAAAGAGGCTGTTTCCCGCTTCCTTCAGTTTTACACTCTGCTGCCGACGACTCTGAAACAGAAACAATTAGAGCCCAGGTTTACTACAGAAAAGTTGACACCTGAACGCTTTTGTCCAGCAGGTAAAGGCGTGGACAGGTGTAAACACATGCAGTGATCAAAATCTCTAGAAACTAGATCAAGATGCATCAGTTGGTCATTGCTGCCCCATATCCAACAAAACCTGTTTGGAAAGATTATTAAAAGCCAGTTTATCCACAAAAGGACATTTCTCAAGATGTGAAGAGAATGGTGCCGCCTTTTTCTCATCTGTGTTTCCGGTTCGTGTTCATATCTGCACCACTGAGTCAACTGGAAACATAACTTTCCAGTTAAGGTTCTTGTCAAAAATGAAACCTTTTCTAGCTTTGGCAGATTTTGAAAAGGCTATTCTTGACTTCATTAGCTCCAGGCTGGACTACAATAATGCCCTGTATACTGAAATCAGTCAGTCCATCCTCCACAAGCTTCAACTGGTGCAAAATGCAGCTCTCTTTTCTCCAAGGCTTCTAGTACACTTTAGGATGGACTTTAAAGATGGACTGTGGGCACTGATGCATTTATGGGTGAGCAGAAGAATTTTATATTGGACTTGAAATGGGACTGGGGGCCAGTGGAGGCAGCAAAGGATGGGTGTGATATGCTCGTACTTGCATGAGGACTATTGTGGCACATGTTTTTGGAGGAGATCCCAGAAAAAAGTCAATTCCTGTAATCCAGTTTGGAGAAAACAAAGGCAGAGAGACAATATATAAAAAATGGAGGGATTGTTTGTCTGGTGTTTTTGCTCCTTAGCTCTGGAACTCCTTGCAAACAGAGCTACAACTCATCCCTGAGCTGGGATATTTTAGATCACAGCTCAAATATCTGTTTGGATGGCATTTGACACATCATTATTGTTTTGGGTGTGATTAATGTTCATATCCTGGACTCCTCCCTCGGGAGGTGATCCAGTGACGTCCCACCAGGAGGAGGCCCAGGACACGCTGGAGGGACTATGTCTCTCGGCTGGCCTGGGAACGCCTTGGGCTCCCCCCGGAGGAGCTGGAGGAGGTGTCTGGAGAGAGGGACGTCTGGGCGTCTCTGCTGAGTCTGCTGCCCCCGCGACCCGGTCCCGGATAAAGCGGAAGACGACGAGTACGAGTGATGTTCATATGTCATTTATCTGGATGTTTTCACCAAGATAATACTTTTCATATCTTTCTATATTTTTTACATGTCTTAAAAAATCTTTTATATCTTTTTAAATATGTTATTACTGTTACTTTGTGTTGTATTTTCTCTGTTTCAATTTAAACATTTTTATATTCCCAACATGTAAAGCACTATGATTGATTAATTCATTGATATTTACTCCCTTTTGATTGAAAAACTCAACTGAGACTAAGTGGACCTCGGCACGGAGACCGCGTTAGTAAAAATACGTCACATGACACAGACATGGCACGAACGCCCTTCCTGGATTCAAACCTGGGACGCCGATTCAAAGACGCAGACTTAGCTTGCAGCATCACCACAGAGGGACACTGAGACTCCATCAGTAAAGGCTTTAAATAACTTAGATAATTTATAATTGAATGTCAGCGGTGATCTATGGGGCGCCACCAGGAACATGAACCAGAATTAGCCAACATTCACACTTAGGAGATTAAACCCTTTCACATACGAAGCTGAAAAACACAACAGTGAAAAACTCTTATATAAACTAGTGAAATATTTAAGAACAGTTACATTTATAAATAGAACATTTTCCAAATAGGATCAAGAAAGTTAAAATGAAAGAATGAATTCTGGTCAATTCTTTTTAAATGAAGAATAAAAATAACATATTTCCATTGTAATTTAATATTATGCCACAAACTAGTTCAAATTAATTTTCAGTTTCAGTCCAAGTCATGTAACATAAATGCAAAAAGAAAAAAGACGTGAAATTGTTTTGATAACTGTTCTTAAGATTTGTCACTCATAGGAAAAATATCTGCAATTAAAATGATAATTCTCCCTAAAATAAACTACATCTTCTCTTAGTCCCAGTTAAACCACCCAGACTTGGTTCAAAAGCTTAGACTCTATAATCTCAGCATGTTCACGAGCATCTAAACCTCCACACATGAGCTTGAAAACTTTACAAAAGGCTAAACATTTAGGAGGATTGGAACTTTTCTCAATATTACCTGGCTCATAGATCACAGTACCGTATTTTCCGCACTATAAGGCGCACTTAAAAACCTTTAATTTTTTTTTAAAATGACAGTGCACCTTGTAATCCGGAGCGCCTTATATATGGATTAATTGGTTAATTGGTTGATCCATACTGGTTGTACACGGCGCTCTGTCAAAATGTTTCAGTACGACTGATAAACTACAAAGCCGCACCGCTTGCAGCATTACGGCTACCGTAGTCAGGGGCGTCGCCGAAGTAATAGCGGTAAACACCTGTACTGTGCTTACTCCTAGTCCAACACCACTTGTGTGTGTATAACGTTTGAATGTACTGTTGCAGGAATTGCCTGAACTATATGTGATTAGAAGCTCAGTGTGTGGGGTGTATGTTTCGTGTGTGTGTATGGAAGATGTTGACATTACTCCTCCGGACAGAGGTGGCGCTGTGTGCTGCCGTAGCTGAGAATCAAGAGTGAAGGAGTGACGTCGGTATTATTGTGTGTTTGGGGTGGGTAGAGACGGCGGCCGGAGCAGCGGTGTATGAGTCTGTAAGCCCTGTGTTTTTACGTGCTGCAAAGTCATTAAAAAGAACCCCGAATCTCGTCAACAACTCAGTGTTTTGATGCTGTTTCTTCATGCTCAACTCAGCAATGTATGAGTGAGGGAGTTAACCCCGAGGAAACTAGTAACTTCGGCCCTGGAGAAAGCGTCTCCCCTGTGTCATCAGACTACGGTCAGGGGACAGAAACAGGAAAGGTTAACAGTACTAACGTTTGATTTAGTGCATCAAACTGTTTCTTTTACGTGTTTACTGAATTTCACGTTTTAACTAACGTTTAATTTCAACTTCAACTTCATAGACTCCAATGCATTCCTAACGTGCGGTTGGCTCTATTCAATAGAATTCTATGTAGAGGAGACCTTACCATGAGAGTGAATGGAGTTATCAGAACGCTGGTTTGTAGTGTATTAATAAAGTTTGACTGACTGACTTTGTTGACATTCTCTTTAGCTCCATCTAGTGGATGCATAACGCAACCCCAGTCAAACGTTTGACTGCAGTAGCTTCTATTCTATGTGCCTTATAATCCGGTGCGCCTTATAGTGCGGAAAATACGGTATATTAAAGTAGATTTGGAAAAATCCATCAGCCAGTCTCTGGATGAACAAAAGTTATGTAAGGAAATCTGTATCTCAGATATTCAATTTATTAGGCCTTTGATCAAGCAGCTGTTTTAAAAGCATCAATATCAGAACGTCTCAGACAGCCTGGTGGGAATATCTCAACATGAACAGATCTTCAGTTCTCCCAGACATCAACCCAAATAAAAGGTTGTTAACGTTTCCACCTGGAACAGTAAAGCAATAAGTCATTTAGAGACATATCTGATGAAAAAGATTTCCTACACTTTAATGTTTTACAAGAATAATATGGTATTGATAAAAGTCAATTCTTTGAATATCACCAACTAAAATCTATTATCCAGTCCAAATTTAAGAATAACCAAATGAACATAGAACTTCCTCTAGTAATAACTAGCTTCTTTAAACTTCAATCTCCAAGTTTCAGTGTCCTGCATGTTGCTCTGTGCCTTTTTGGCCTGGGGGTTGCTGCTTCTGTGCCTTGCTGGCAACCTATTTCTGGGTTGGGCTGGGACTCCTGTGGGCTTCTGGAGACGGGTCTACCTGCCTGTCTCTCAGTTGCTGTGGATTCCAGGCCCTCTACTGTTCTCACCACACTTAAAAATGTACACTTCCAGGTGACAAAGTCACGCTCAAACACACACAAACCCACTTTTTGCAGCACATATGCCCACCTACTATCACAAACTCACAATTACTCAAAATGGTCGAAGGTCATACAAACACAGGTTACTATAACATCCATGTGGCCTGCCTACTCTGATGCTGGACTGAATCTGGATATAAAAACGTTAATCACGCAGTTAGAATTTTGTTGTGAAATATCCTTTTTGGAAAGCAAAACTGCCCTGGCACATGTAGGCAACCATCTGCTCCATATAATGAGCCTGAAATGCTGCGACAGGACTCATTATAACAAAAAGGCTAGAAAATTACTTTTCAAACAGAATTGAGCTGAAACACCTTTCTTTCAATTGATACAATATCTGATAATATTTTACTGGTTTATATGAGAGCTTTTCACTAGTGTGTGAATTGTTTTCAGCATCATATTTGAAAGAGTTTAATTTTATACATGTATATGTAAGCTAATTCTGAGTTATGTCCCTAGTGGCGCCCAATAGTGATCTATCAAAGTCTTAATGGATCTTGGCGCTGCTTCTGACAAAGTTATCACAACTCAAAAAGTGGGTGGGGCTGTATGGTACTTTGCTAAACTGATCTTACTCGGTACACCAGGAATACTTTGTCTCAGTTAGCAATTATAAATCTGAGTAAACAAAAATTACATGTGGGGTACCTCAAGGCTCTATTCTGAGGCCACTTTAATTCAACATCTATATGATCCCACTAGGTCAGATTATGGAAAATATCTCTCTGTTAACTAGAGTCAGCAACCAGCTGCTGGATGGGTTGGAATTTCCTCCATCTTAATACAATTATTGTTTTTAGTCCCAAAGGCTCCTGGTGGGAAATCAGGATTCAACTAAACTCAGCGACACTAAAGCCTACAGGGGTTGGACAATGAAACTGAAACACCTGTCATTTTAGTGTGGGAGGTTTTATGGCTAAATTGGACCAGCCTGGTAGCCAGTCTTCATTGATTACACATTGCACCAGTAAGAGCAGAGTGTGAAGGTTCAATTAGCAGGGTAAGAGCACAGTTTGGCTCAAAATATTGAAATGCACACAACATTATGGGTGACATACCAGAGTTCAAAAGAGGACAAATTGTTGGTGCACGTCCTGCTGGCGCATCTGTGACCAAGACAGCAAGTCTTTGTGATGTATCAAGAGCCACGGTATCCAGGGTAATGTCAGCATACCACCAAGAAGGACGAACCACATCCAACAGGATTAACTGTGGACGCAAGAGGAAGCTGTCTGAAAGGGATCTTCGGGTGCTAACCCGGATTGTATCCAAAAAACATAAAACCACGGCAGCCCAAATTACAGCAGAATTAAATGTGCACCTCAACTCTCCTGTTTTCACCAGAACTGTCCGTCAGGAGCTCCACAGGGTCAATATACACGGCCGGGCTGCTATAGCCAAACCTTTGGTCACTCATGCCAATGCCAAACGTTGGTTTCAATGGTGCAAGGAGCACAAATCTTGGGCTGTGGACAATGTGAAACATGTATTGTTCTCTGATGAGTCCACCTTTACTGTTTTCCCCACATCCAGGAGAGTTACGGTGTGGAGAAGCCCCAAAGAAGCGTACCACCCAAACTGTTGCATGCCCAGAGTGAAGCATGGGAGTGGATCAGTGATGGTTTGGGCTGCCATATCATGGCATTCCCTTGGCCCAATACTTGTGCTAGATGGGCGGGTCACTGCCAAGGACTACCGAACCATTCTTGAGGACCATGTGCATCCAATGGTTCAAACATTGTATCCTGAAGGCGGTGCCGTGTATCAGGATGACAATGCACCAATACACACAGCAAGACTGGTGAAAGATTGGTTTGATGAACATGAAAGTGAAGTTGAACATCTCCCATGGCCTGCACAGTCACCAGATCTAAATATTATTGAGCCACTTTGGGGTGTTTTGGAGGAGCGGGTCAGGAAATGTTTTCCTCCACCAGTATCACGTAGTGACCTGGCCACTATCCTGCAAGAAGAATGGCTTAAAATCCCTCTGACCACTGTGCAGGACTTGTAGATGTCATTCCCAAGAAGAATTGATGCTGTATCGGCTGCAAAAGGAGGCCCTACACCATACTAATAAATTATTGTGGTCTAAAACCAGGTGTTTCACTTTCATTGTCCAACCCCTATAGATGTCATTATGGACTCAGCTAAAGTCTGTTTCCCATGTACAAATCAAGTTTTAGCATTGTAATTTGATCCTCTGTTATTAATCTTACGGTTTCTTTATTTTCCTGTAATGTTTAAATTTTAAGCATTACAGGAAAATAAAGAAACAGTAACATTTAAGGCTTAATTGTTACTGTTTCTTCTTTTGATGTATTGCTTGTCTTTTATATCTGTGTTCCTCTCTTGCTCTCGGTGGAAAACATACACATTTTCTCTCTCTCCCTCCCTGCTGATCCCTGCTTCTGCTTTTTGTCTGTATTTTTCTCAGAGCCTCGCTTTGCATATCCTCCAAACTGGTAAATTATGGATTTGATCAGCTGGACTCTCAACGTAATTGATCAAATTTCTTTTCAACAGGAAGACAGGGTAAAGGAGAACCTCTTGTCCAGACGGGACGTTCTTCTCTGGAAACACAATGGATTCTTGGCAGCAGTGGAAGATTGTGTTCCTGACTACGATGTCGGTCGAGGACGTAGAAAATGTGTACATATTTGGACTTTTGATAACAGGATTTCTGCTTTCTGGAGTTGGTGGTTACCTGGCTTATCGAGTGATTTGCAGAACGTGGGCGGCTGTTCAAAGCTTTCTAAAGCTGCCTGCGATGTTAGATGGAGTCTGTAGAGCGATCAACACTCAGACTGAAATGTTAAGAGAACAGAATCGCAAGCTGGACACGATTCTTAAACAGAATCACAGCCTGGCAGCGGTTGGACTCAGAGGTTAAAGGATATAATCTTGGAGAAGTTGTACGTTCCAGATCTGCAGAAAGTACCAGAAATTTGGCTATTTGGATTCACAATTGAGACACACCAGTAAAACTCTTAAGTTGGTTGGAAATTCACAACTGCCTGAACCACAACATTTATTGTTTTTCTAAATCTGGCGTCCCAACGTGGCCATGGCAACTTCTGCTAACTGGCTATTGACAAAATATCTCTTTAATGTTATATAAACACGACGCTCTTCCCCAGCACTCCCCTACCAGCTGTGTGCTGATAGGACAATGATTGATAAAACTTCCACCTCTCTTCTCAAGGACAATGATGCTTCTATCAGTGTTGACAGACTAATTCTTGCAAACACACTCAGACTTATATATTCACACCGTCAAGTTTCCACCGTACCCTTGCTGAATCTTTAGTTATGTGTGTGTTGCTTACCCCTGCTGAGTTTTTTTGTACTATTTCACTCTATTCTGCTAAGAATAGAGTCTGAAATATGATTTTTTTTCCAACTTACTTTACCTAAATGTCTGATTTCATTACTTTTCATAGATCTTCAGATTTCTCAGAAGGATTACCATCAAAAGGCAAATATTATTAATATTTAATTAGTTTTTCATTGATTTTTAGTTTTATCAGAAGGATTACCAGCGAAAACCAAATATTATTAGTAATTTGAAAACAACTGCCTCATACCAGCGACCTCAAGGATTAATATTGTAATTTTTCTTCTAGCACCAGATGAATTCCTTACCACAGAGGACTTAATGAGCTAATTACTTCTATTAGAAAGATTGGAGTAGAACCAGCTCTTACCAAGGATTATTAATGTCATTTGATTTGTTTGTCTGTGTTTGATTTTCTGTATCATTGTAATGTTTTTCCTCATGTACATCACTTTGAGTGCCTTGTTGCTGAAAAGCGCTTTATAAATAAACTTGACTTCCGTTAATTATCTGTGAAATATTTCCAGTCAGTTTGTGTATAGCTGGTGCCTTACGAATACAGGTACGCACTAATTTTAATTCAGTTCAATTCAGTTTGATATATATAGCACCAATTGACAACACGTCGTCTCAAGGCTCTTCACAAAAAGTTAGGAATGGTGCGGGTTGTTGGGGAGGTCAGATTAAACTACTGAGTGTTAGAGTTTTGGCATTTTACAGAGGGATATGTGTAGGGGTACTAAGTAAAATAAACTGATACATTTTGTCCACGTAGAGCCCACAGATGGTCATTGTTATACTAAAAACCACAATGACTGGGATACCTCTCTCTGTCAGAATGATTATAACCATTGGAAAAGAGAAGGGGTCATACAGGTAGCAGAAATAGAGGGTGTGTTTAAACAGGTTTCAACTGGTATAAACAGGGTTAAACTAGCTGGTTTAAATGGGTATAAACATGTATGCAGAGGTGTGAACGGATATAAATTCATGTACAGAAGTATAAAATGTGTTACCTCCTTTTCCTCCTCTGTCAGCTTCTTCTCCACCTCCCTCAGGTAGTCATCATCAAACTCCACTCCTCTGGATGCCTCCTCGTCTTTCAGCTCAGAGTATGAATCGTCCTGCAGGACATCAACCTGGTCCTGATGCTCTTTCTCCTCTTGCTCCTTTTCACCATGTTGCTGGTCCTTCTCCTTCTGCCCTCCCCCCCTCGTCTCCCTCTCTGTGTCTACGCTGTCAGATATTCTGTCTGGTATTTTTGGGGGAAACTCATCTGAACCTGAAGCGTCCTTTTGGCTCTCTTCCCTCTTGTCTCCACCATCCTCTTTCCTCTCCTCCTGTTCATCCTCTGTGGTGTTTGAAGTCTCGATGCTCTCCTGGCAGTCAAAGAAGTCCTCTTCATCCTCCTCAGGTCCTCCTGGTTGTTGAGCTGCTCCGGCACCTCCCTGCTCTCCTCCTCGGCTGCTCATCCTGAAGCTGAAATGAAACCTTCACTCACACCGACACCACCAGCTGAAGGTCAGATAAACATCAGAGCAGAGGCAGACTAGACCTGTCTCCAAGCCAGTAATCAGCTGATTGTTCTGACCAGTGCTTCCTGTTTCTCTGCAGCTCTCTTCTGATTGGCTGAAGCGTGAAACCGGTAATTTCAGGCGTTTTTCTTTCAAAACCAAACTCTGTTCACACCATGTCTGACCCGTTTAAACCATTAACCCTTCATCATCTTTATTAATGAAGCAGCAGGTCCTCTGATGACGTGGTACAGAAGGTTTTATGCCTGTTTTGATCAGCATCAACCTCTGACTGACAGAAGCTACATGCTAACAGCTAACTACAGCTGATGTACGACACCGTGACGTCAGCGACCTGGATTAGACTGATGTCGTCGTCGTGACGTGTCTCAGCCGGTTAAACTGATTAAACAACTGAAAAGTACTGATTTTATTCTGTCTCACCTGAAAACAGCTCACAGCCAACCAGACAAACACGTGACTTCCGGGTTAAGGCTCTTCTTCAAAGAGCCTTGACTGTAGGCAGAGTCGCTAGCGCCTCCTACTGGAAACCAAGTGACCTTTTTTATAAACGCCATAAAGTATGCATATGTTTTAAATTTACAAATTTACAAAGAACAAAAAAAAAAAGGAAGATAATACTCAGCTGGGCATATGTTAGACACAGCATAATAAATTAAAATACACGTTTCCAAAAAGGAGATAAACTTAAATGCACTTTTAGACTTCACAAAAGTAAGGACTTATGAAACATATTTAGCTCATTCTTCCAGTGTATTGAATTTGAGCTGGTTTTAAAGACCTGACATTTATGTATGTAATGTTTGACTAATCAAAATTTTTTATTTATACCTGTAGTGGCAATTCCATTGTTTATTAAATCAAATATTCAACACCAAAGATCAACAAGCGACTACAGCACTGTGGGTGTATTTCATACGCATGCAAAAAAGTTCAAAACTTTTAGAGGTTGCTTCTTACGGCTCATTTATAACTCCCATAAATAACACAAGAAATAAATACAAAATAACCACCATTAACTTTAGCTATACTCAAAATAATAAAGACTAAGTAGCTCCAACACTCTGGCCCCTAATTGTGCATAAAATCCCAATAACTTTAAAGTTCTTTCAAAGAGGAGCTATTCCTTCAAAAATTGTCCTTTACTCAGTTTAATAACGTCACTCTTTCATTATGATGCTTCCAGCAGTAAAATAAGTTTTGTCACTGGTCTTTCCAAATCACTAGTCTTCGTTTGTAGTCGCACAGAATGCCCTAAACCCTTTGCATTCTGGGTAACACTTAAGACTTTTGCCATCATCCACAATCCTTTTAGTCTTTGTCCATTTTTGTCTTTGTTCCATCAGGGATAACTACTCAGAAAGCCATCTTTTCCAGAAAACCTCTGCCATGTACTGAACCTGTTTACACCTTTTCCTAACATGAAGATCCCCTTGGTCAAACAGTCCTGGTGGCAAAACTGGTTTGTTTGTATAGCTTCCACTTCACAGAAAATTGTTTGAAGTCCTTCATCATCCAAAACTTGTTCTTTAAGGACTGAGACTAAAATACACCTTATGGAACGAATCAGATGCTCCCAGACACCACCATGGTGAGAAGCAGCCCCGGTGATGTTAACGTTCCATTTGGTGCCATCCTGAACAAAGGCATTTTAAATTTTAGCATGATTCAGTTCAGCCAAGCTCTCTTTCAACTCTCGATTTGCACCCACAACATTTGTGGCATTATCGGATCTAATGGATTAAACAGGGCCTCATGTACAGATGAACCACTGGGTTGCATTTATACAGGAATCTGTATGAAACGTGTATGCAACTTCCACATGTACTGCACAACTGGTCAAACAAGTACAAAGAAATCCATACCTTTTAAGGAGACTTCTTCTCTTTTTAAAACTTATGGGCCCAAAACAGTCCACTCCTACTTTTGTGAAAGGAGCGGTGTCTGGCAGGACTTTCTATTCTGGCAGATCTGCCATCTTTTGTCCAACAAGTCTTCCTCTGTAGCATCCAACACTGAGTCAAGTTTGTAAAGAGAACTTCCTTTAGAGACTGCTTTGAGACCATTGCTATTTCAGTTCCAAAAGGCTGTTGTTGTACATAATGAATAATAGCTTGCCCTGCTTTGGCCAAGTCTTCTGGAGCAAGATGTTCTCCTTTCAGAGTGCTTTTAAATCTTTCCATTCTCCTTTCCTTATTTCTTTCTTTTGATTTTCCAGATTATTGTTATCCAGGTCTGTGACAGCAAACTTTTTCTATTTTGTACCAAACACACCAGAGTCTCCTTTAACCGCGAAACAGAGGTTTAAGCTTTGGCCACGATGAGAAGTAATGAATCACATAGTCAGGAGCATTTTGAGATTCCTTCACAATAACACTCACTGTTGGATCTTTATTGACCTCTGGGTCATCTGCAGATATTTCAGGCTGATCCACACCAGTTAAGGCCATTCCTCCTCTGACTTGAAGAGAAATCCTGGTCCATTTATCCACCTCCTGCATTTGTGGAACTCTTCAGCTCTCATACCTCTGGACGCATCATCATCTGCAGGGTTCTCCTTGGAGGAGACATGTCTCCACTGATTTATATCTGTCGCTTCTCGAATGACAGAGATTATGTTTGCAACAAAGGTATTAAACCTTCTGGTTTCATTGGAGATATATTTCAGTACTGTCATACTATCAGTCCAGAAAACAACCAATTAAAGCACTGCTTGGAAAGAGAGTGGGGGATCGCTTCATCTCACTTCAAATGTTTTCGAGAAAGTTCTTCTAACAACAGTTTAACTGGCGTACTGAAGGGAACCACCATTCCCAAAGGATCATACAGTGAACTAACAACAGATGAAATGCCCCTACTGGTCTGTGGACAATCCTGCACAGAGGTTCTGAACTTGAACTTATCAGTTTCAATGCTCCACTGAAAACCCAGTGCTATTTCCATTTCGAGTTGATCTGTATCCATATCCAGATTGTTGATTTCCTTTGCTCTCCTTTCCTTGGGACTGACATAAGCACTATGTGACTGTTGCTGGTCAATAGTGAAAGCTTGAATCCTCCTTTAGTGCAGATATCAGTCAGCCTCTTCACCATGTGCACTGCATCTTCTTCTGAAGCAAGCGGTTTTAAACAGTCATCCACATAAAAGTTACCTTTGATTGTTTCAACCACTTCAGCTGGAAATTGCTGAGCATGATCATCTGCTGTTCACTGCAGGACAATGAGTTTGTAAGATCAGGTCCTGTAGAAACTGGTTGTTCAATCATGCTCTTTTATCTGTTGTTCCACAATCAAATACGACTCTCAACTTGCCTTTGGTGGGATGATGCACTCCACAATGAGGAATGTACCACACCTTTCCATCACTTTTCTCATCGCCCCATCTGCAGGCGTAATTTTGGCATATCCTTGTTCTAGCATGTTGTTCACGCATGCAGTGTATTCCTCCTTGTAGTGACCATCCTTTTCAAATCTCCTTCTGAGGCTCTGGAGGAGCAGCTCTGCAACACAAACGTTATTAGGCAAGCAGGGATTTCTTGTCTTGAAAGGTAAGTCAATGTGATAATGATTTGGTCTGGTTGAGCTCTTAACAATGTCCATGAAAGGCAGATTGTCTCTGGACATTTCCACCTGCTCCTCTGATAGTCATTAATTAAGGTCATGATTTCACGGTTTGACCAGCATTTCTTTAAGATGTTCAACAAAGATCCTATTGGCTGTTACAGCAGTACAGTTGTTTTTGTTTCTGCTGTTACTTCCAATGTGCAAGGGACCATTTATGACCCAGCCAACTTTGGTCTTCACAGCATAAGGTCCTCCATCCACACCGTTTATCAACTCCCATGGCTCTAGAACATTCCTATCATTAGTTCCACATCAGCATCAATATTGTAGAGCTTCACAGATTTAAGATGAGGCCACTGATCAACATCTACTTGTTGAGGAAGAAGACTGGTGAAAATGGCATGGTCTTTTGATTCAAAACATCAGGATACTCCAGGAAGTCATTTACATCCAGACCAGAAACTTCCAACAAACTTATTTGTGCACTGACAATCTTATTTTAACTCATTGTCCTTCACATAATATTTGTCCTTCCCCCTTAGGTTTAATCTTTTAGCCAAGGTTTCTTTACAGAATGTACCTGAACATCCAGGTGCCAGAAATGCATGTGTTTGCACCATTTTATTATTCTTTTGGTTCTTAACTTGAACTGCAACAATAGAAAAGACTGAATCATTATCATGACCGGCACCAATATGTCTGAGTGGTAGCAGTTCAGAGAGGTTAACATGAGAGCTTGTTGTTTGTTGGGTTGGTTCTGAGAATACGCCTTGTTCATTTTTTCCTATGTGAAGAACCTGGTGTGCCTTTGCTGACACACATTGTAATCTAGATGACTCTTACAGTCTTTGCTTGTTTGACAAACCTCAGAGAACCAAAACAATCCCCCCTTCCTTGATGAAAGTCAGCTTATCCTGGTGCCTTTTAGTTTTGAACAGCAAACAATTATCCAGTAAATGATTATTTTGGAAACAAAATAAGCAGCTAAGGCGAACAGCAGGTCTGGTCTTGTTTTCCGTTGTTTGAGATTTGACTCTGGAATTGTGCTGACATTAGCACCAAGACTGTTTCCCCTTTTCCTTTGCTTGGTGGGATTGGAAACTTTAAAGCTGCTCCCAACTTTGAGTCTTGAATGTTAAACACTGGATCTGATCAGGGCCGTAGCCAGACTTTAAAAAATACTGAGGTCCACCACTCATTATCTGCCTGCACATCAGTTACAATGAAGACCAAAACTTAACTAAAATGGCAGCATTTATTTAAAACGTGAGTGACTTGAATGTGACATGTATTTGTGTGCGTGAATCCATGGGGAGCTCATCATCTGAAGCAACAGAGACTCTGCACAACCATTATGACTCACTGAAATGACATGAGTTAGTTCATATGAATGTTCACACTGCAGAAACACATTCAAAACACAAGACTGCTCTTTGACCATTTTGCTCTTGCAGCTCATAAGCAACAACTTTCCATTTTTGTCTAATTTATCTGTAAGTTTCAAAACAATCATTTTCATGTTTTAGGGCAAATCCAACTCCTTCATGTAAAGAACTTGTGTTAGATTTGAACATCCTTGAAGAAAAAGAGAGAATGATTGAAGCCTTGTGCCATCTTCCCCTTTAATAGGTCTCCAGCTCATAATCTTCTGCATATAAGCAGAGGCAACCTTGTATTCATTTCCAAATTGTTCTTCAAGAAGATGTTTGGATATGGAATAACCCTGCTCAAGAGGCAAGCGCTTACAACCATGCACCGAGTCTCTATGCTGCCCCCTAGTGAACTGCTCTAAAAATGTGAACAGTCGCTCCAGTTATCAATTTTTGCCTCAACTGCATTTTCAAAGGCATTCATAAACGACCTGTACTGTAGGGAGCCTCCATCAAACAAGTATATTTCTGGCAGGGAGGACAAAGTGTAGGTTTTGTTTCACAGGTATGGTAGTGATGTCATTTTGTCCTTGCATGATGTTAAAATAATTTTTGACAGTTCTCAGTCAAAGGAGGAGCTTAAAGCTGCTTTTGTTATGTTGCTTGAACTGAAGCATCAACCTTTATCATCATCTCATCCATCTGAGGCTGCTTCTGTCTTAATTTGGGCCTGACAACGTGTAGGTCTGGTGCAGAACTTTGTTGAAACACCCCCCTCAAGGGGTGTTCTGCGTGTTCGTTTATTCACCGTAAGCTGAAAGAATTCACAAGACATTAGAATAAATCACACGGAGACAGCTGTATGTTATTCAAGAACCTGGCCAGGGGAAGCTCTCTGTCATGTGATCTGACCACACACCGAGACGACTTTGGAGCTTCTCACTGGGCACATGGTTTTTATTAAAACACATGAAAATGAACAGCCCCTGTTTACAGTTTTTTCACACATATGGTTAACTAAACACATTTTCCTGCCTACCATATTAGGACATGTTCCTCTCTCCCAGCACCTGCACTCTGCTTTTCTGCTGATATGAGAAGGGAGTGCTTGGCCAGTTAATCTTTTTCATATCCTCTCCCTATCCCTACAGTTCTTCAGTATTTTTCTGCTTCACCACACTCAAGGCCAAGTTTGTGCAACAACACTTCTGCAGGCCACAATGTCTTCTACTAACACAGGTTATACATTTTATTTTCCACACTGGTTATGAACATAATAATAATTAATGCACACACATAATATATCTCCACAATTTCCCCCTTTTGAAGTCACCTATGTGACTTCACCACTACTTGGAGATGCTAAATAAAAGATTTTAACAATCATTACAACCTGTGGAGCAGAAGGAAATGTTCGTCATCATGCTTTTTGACCTTGCCTCCAATGCCACACCATGTGCACAGGGACTATTGCCTGTCGGGTCTTTGTAGTCCCAAGGATGCTTACAACCTTCTAAGTCTTGACAGGGAGTATTGACCCCTCTAACTGGAGGGTGTCTATCCGTGCTTTATTCCATAGTCTGTCCAAATATGCCAGTATAATATTCTACCATCCTTCTGTTCCCTAGACAGTAATCATTTAGTACCCTACAAAAAGTATTCACACTGTCAAAAGTTTTCACACCCTACAAAAGTTTTTGCACCCTAGACAGTAATACATGTCAGACAAGTTTTAGCACACAAAAACGTATTAGCACTCAGAAAGTATTATCACTCAAAAAGTATTAGGACTCAAAAAGTATTAGCCCTGTGACTTACTCTTACGTGTTACTCTTCGTCCTCCTCCTCATTAGCATCAACCGCAAGCAAAGGCATCATATGGGAAGGAGGAGGTGTGGTTTTCCCTTCAATGGTTGTAGTAATAAAGCGAACAATCAAAGATCTTATACATGGTACACAGCAACATCCACAGGTAACCATAATAGCTACAAAAACAGCAATGGATATAAACAATGACATAATCAACCCTTTCCAGTGTTCAAACATGCCCGTCATCCAGTCTTCGAACGGATTGTCTATTCCTGAGTGCTCATGCATCGTGGCCGAAAGTGTTTTTAACCCTTCTAAAGCTTTTGAGACGGAACCATCAGGGGCGGTATTATTGGGTATGAAAGTACAACGCATGTCTCCAAACATAGCACATACGCCCCCTTTTTCAGCTAACACCATGTCCAGTGTCATCCTATTTTGTACTGCCATAAGGGATGTGGGGCCAGTTTGTTCAGCTAGGCCCTCCACAGCATCTCTAGTGAGGTTGGCCATTCGAAGAACATTGTAATGTATGTAATTTATGCGGTCCACATTTTTATTGGGAGTTACCGGAAAAAAGGCTCCAATAATGGGAAGGTTTTCAAAGCCTGCTGAGACTTGGTCAGCCAATTTATACTCATTGGGTACGCCTCGGGGGACTCCAATTGCATCAATGTAGGAGCCTACGGTCAGGTCAAATGCTTTTGTGCTCCGCTTCATGACATGTCTATGCCGTCGCCTAGTGAGAGCCGTGCTTTGTGCATGTTTCGAGGGAAGATACTTAAAGTCTTTACCTAACATAAGGAGAGGTGCCTGCAACCTAACCATGGCACACATTCCAATAGTATTATTTTGAATCCTAGTTAATAGCCGATGTCCTTCACAATAATAGTAGAGTCCTGATCTTGCTCAGGGACGTATCACTGAGCCTGGCACCGTGATGTTACACCAATCGCGAGGAATTTGCCCTACATTTGCCTTTGGTGTTGTGGAAGTGAAGGTAAAGCAAGTGTATGTGCCATTTCTTCGTTGAGGGGTGAAAGGGCCTGCTCTGGTATTATTGGCAATGGGTGGGAACAGACTGGCCAAAGTGGTACAGTTTGTAGGAGTAGCCACTGTAGTCAGCTGTAGCATACAGCTATAACCCCACTGGTCCTCTGGATACAGAGGAGCAGGATCAGTTGTCAAATGTGGTCTGCCTGATGCACAGGCCACACAGTCAGATTTAGATTGTTCTTTAGCTGTTTGAGCTATCCATTTAAGCCATAAGTTATCATCTGAATATCCCGTAGCCATCTGAATAATATCTAAAGGTTGTAGGGTGGAATAATCTATTTTGATGGTTTTACCGTGGTCAGTGGTGGTGTTTTTATTGAAATTAGTGACAAATTTAAGACAGAAACCCGTTTTCTGGTTCTTATTAAGCTTAACATAACACTTCTCTCCCCAGGTGGTGATCCGACGGCGGCCACTGTTCTACACCGTGAATCTGCTGCTGCCCAGCATCTTCCTGATGGTGATGGACATTGTTGGTTTCTATCTGCCACCGGACAGCGGAGAGAGAGTTTCCTTTAAGATCACTTTGCTGCTCGGCTACTCTGTTTTCCTCATCATTGTATCCGACACTCTGCCTGCCACGGCCATTGGAACGCCACTGATATAACTTTAATCAGTCCCTGAGGATCATACCCCATATACCATCCTGTGTTGAAGTGAATACCTAGAGCCAGATATACTACTTCGTTCCATTGATGGGATTCTTCCAACAAACCCCGTTGTAGACCCTTTATGGTCAGTAATAAGGGGATCTTAACATCTTCGCCTTTCCCTGGGAGCACTCCACGGGTCAGAAAGAATTTTTCAGAGTGAGCTTTTTGTTGTGTGTTCAAGGAAGATTTGGTGGGGATCCAGGTGCGTCCTCTCCATGTTATAACCGCTCCCCACGTCCCTCCGCATAGAGGTGGATTACCAGACTTTGTTACCCTATTGGTGGTGTTATCCAGGCAATAAACTGAGGTCTGTTCGTTGGCACATAAGTAAAAGTCTACTTTTGTGAAATGAGTGAACTCGTCGCCACAATTTATGACGTTGCAGAGGTCAATTTGGAAGGTGGTTGTCGATCCTAGGATGTAATTTAACTCAATTTCGCCAAAATCTCCAAGGCACTTGTCTGTGGGAGGAGGGGAGACGCTCCGCCTGGATATTTTATTTTGATGATGACTGGTACATGTTCTGAAAGGCAGTTCACAATGCAAACCTAGAATCAATGTAACAATGAAAAATGCCAAAACACCTATACCTACCATGACCCAACCCTTAAGGGGTCTGGGTCCTAGATTTTGACCTCCCATACTTTTCAAAGGTACCTGCAAAGGAAGATAAGGATTAACAATATGGTGAAACACAAAATACCTTTTTATTATTATTTCTTTAAAAGTTCAGAGTGTTCAGTTCAGTTCTTGGTGGGAGTGCAGCTACGACCACCAGTGAAAGAGAGGAAAACTCAGTCACATCCGCCTCTTCTGTGTGATGTCCTGGTCTTCACTCACAAGTGTAGACTGACCTGGAGCTAAGTGGTCTCATCAGGGGATTATTCTACCCCTATTTGGTGGGACCACTGATTTAACGGTGCACCTAAGGTGTAGACTAACCTTTAGGTGCAAATGAACGTTTTCTCACCCTAGGGGATTATTCTGCCCCTTGAATTGGGTGAGAAAGATCTTCTGGTGTGCTGGTGTTGTCCATCAGGTTCTGCTGGACCTCTGGCAGCGATCTCTGTGGTGCCTCTGCTGCTGCACACTGGCTCCAATGATACCACGTGTCTCCTTTGCCCTTGACCTCACCGCATGTGAGGTTCTCTCTGTGACCTGGAATGGACTCGTCCACCTGGGCTCTGACCACTTCCGTTTGATGACTTTCAGAAAGATCCACTCCGCGTCTGAGGTGGTGGCTCGAGCCTCGGATGGTTGGGTGGCCACCTGTTTTGAGAATGCTGCGACCAAGCTGTGGAGAGATCTATAGTAATCACGGTGAAACATAGATTGTTCACATTCAGTCAAAAAAGATAACCTGGTATGTGGGCCTGGAAAAGGTCTTCCAGTCTGTAGTTCATGGGGTGTCAACCCATGTCTCTGGCTCACTGAGCTTCTTACTGACATCAAAGCTAAAGGCAATGCTGTGACCCAAATCATTTTGGTCTGTGCACAGATTTTAGCCAATTTGGTTTTGATTGTCTGGTTCATTCTTTCCACCTTCCCCTGAGATTGGGGGTGGTACACTGTTCCAAAGGAATGTCTCAGTCCCAGGAACTTTTCAACCTCTCTAAGTTCTTCATTTTTGAAATGTGTGCCATTGTCTGACCTGATTTTTGCAGGAAAACCGTGCCTGGGGATGTAGTGATTAATCAGACACTTCACCACTGTTTTGCTGTCTTCCTTTTTTGCTGGCCAGGCTTCTGGCCAACCGGTGAACGCATCCACACACACCAAAAGATATCTGAACCCATTCACTCTCTCAGTCATTTCTGTGTAGTCTATGATGATTTCCTAACCTGCTACCGGGTCCACAGGGAACTTACCTGGTGCAGGCTTCAGAGTGGGTCTCACATTGAATTGTTGGCAGGTGCTACACGAGCTTATCCAATGACCTACCGTCTGTTTCAGGTATGGATGCCACCAGTGCTCAAGACTCTTCATCATTTGTGCAGTTCCTGCATGTCCCGGTCCATGTGCTTCTTCCAGCGCTGCTGTGGTCAACCCTGGGGGTAGGATGGGACGTCCGTCTGGACTTCTCCATAGTTCATCCTGGTCTTTTCTTCCCCCTCTTGCCTTCCAGACTGATTTCTCTTCCAGTGAGGCCCCCTTTTGCAGTCTACTCACCTCCTCCAGAGTCGGTTCTGGTGTCCATTCAACTTCAGAGTTCATCAAGATGTGTATGGGCAGATATCCAGCTTTGGTTTTGGCTGCTTGGTCTGCAGCTTGATTTCCTTGAGTCACCCTAGTGTAACTGTTATCATGTCCTTTGCATTTTATGACCGCTACTTCTTGGGGAAGTAGTAGGGCCTCAGCTAATCTTCTCATTTCTTGCTCATGTTTAATGGGTTTCTGTCCTGCTGTTCTAAACCCTGTTCTCATCCACTGCTTCAGTTCCACGTGCGCTGCTCCAGTGACATAAGCTGAGCCTGTGTAGATGTTCACTTTTTGTCCTTCCCCTAGTTCTAGGGCTGCTATTACTGCTAGCACCTCTGCTCTCTGTGCTGATTGGGTGTCTGTCAGCCCTTCTGCCTTAAGAGTCACAAAGTTCGTCCCTGTGTCTTCCACCACCGCATCGGCTGCTTTCAGACCCTCTGTGTCATGTCTAAAACAACAGCCATCTGTGTACAGGTTTCTTGCCTCTGTCAGTGGTTCTCCTTGTAGGTCTGATCTGATTTTCTCACTTACCTCAACTTTTTCGGTGCATACGTGGGGCTCTCCTTCTGTCATTCTGTCTGCCATGTTGATCCCTTCATGGCTGTAGATGATATTTGGCGCCTCCAGCACCTTACTCAATCTCTGTTGTCTCAATGGTGAGAGTGTGAAAGTTTTGGAATTGACAAATGCCACTACCCCATGTGATGTTAAAATATGTAGTGGATGTCCCATCACCACATGGGCTGTTTTTTGAATTATTTTTGTCAACCCTGCTGCATGTCTGGTACATTCATGGTGTCTTTGTTCCGTGTTGTCAAGCATCACGCTAATATACATTAGCACTGTTCTTACTCCCCCTTTTTTCTGGAACAGCACACCGTTTACGGTGTGCTGTTACAGAAACATCCAGGTGAAAGGGCAATGTGTAGTCTGGATGTGCCAAGTGAGCAGCTTGGGAAAGGCTGGTTTTAAGAGCAATAAATGCTTCCTCTGCTTCTGTTGTCCATTCTAGAGGCACTGTCAAATGGCGCAAGCCTTGTTTCTTCACTAAGTCACGGAGTGGGCCAGTCAGGTCAGTGTATCCTGGAATAAATGACCTGCTGTATCCGGTGAGTCCCAAGAAAGAAAGCATGTCCTTCACCCGCACCGGTTTTGGATGAGAAAGGACAGCAGATTGATGTGAAGGGGATATTCCTGTCCCGGGCTGAGAGATTACCCTGCCCAAGAAATCCACCTGTTTCCGGCAAATTTGTAGTTTGGCTTTGCTGACCTTGTACCCAGCTTTAGCTAGGTGTGAGAGTACCACAGCCGTGGCCTCCAAGCATTCAGAAACAGTGGGTGTTGCCAAAAGAATGTCATCCACGTATTGAATCAATGTGGTGTTCGGTGGGAGGGGACAGTCTTGGAGGGATTCCTTAAGGACCTGATTAAATATTCCTGGTGACAGAGCAAAACCCTGCGGCAAACGAGTGTAGCGGTACCTGTTTGACTTATATGTGAATGCAAAAATATCTCTGCACTCCTCAGCTAGAGGCAGGCAGAAGAAAGCGTTGGCCAGATCGATGCAGGTGAACCATGCATGTTCGGGGTTTAGATTGGTAAGAGCAACATAAGGATTGGGCACTGGAACTGTAGGAGTGGAAAGTGCTGCATTTACAGCTCTCATGTCATGGGCCATTCTCCATTTCCCAGTGCCCTTCTTTTCTATTGGTAAGATGGGTGTGTTCCAAGAAGAGCCGTCAGCTGGTTCCAGCACCCCAGCGTTCCACAGGCCTTCTATGGTGTCAGAAATTCCACTTTCGGCTGCTGGTTTGTGAGGGTACTGGGATTTCCAAATGGGTCGGTCAGTGTTAAGCTGGAAAGTGATAAGAGAGCAGTGAATGAGTCCCACATCCGTGGGGCCCTCAGCCCAAAGTGAAGATGGCATGCTCTGAACTACAGCTGCAGCCATTGGATGATCTGTTTTTTCTCTGCCATGATGTCTTTCAAGTTGCACATGTTCCAAGGTGCCAACGTCTGTGGACATGTTCGTAATGCGGTAGGTGTTACATGAGGGCTAGGGAGCGTTTTAACACTCCTCCCAGCTCGCGAGCTTCGTGAGCAGGGTGGAGCGCTAGTGAAACATGGGGTACACCATCAGACCACATTTTAAACCAGTACTCCTGTTCTGTAGACAGCTGCACGGAGGCTACGACACCTTCAGGGGCTACATAAATGTCTGCGGTGGTGATCTCCCAGGAAGTCCCCTCCAGCTCCTCAGCAAAGCTTTCCTGATAACACTCACAGTTATTCCTGTCATAGAAGAGGGTGACATGTGGCGGGTCAGGGGGAGAGACGTAGGGCGCCAGGGTCGAGATCCAGGATTTCCACCGAAGGAAGGACGAGAGGATGCCTCCGCCCGCTGTGGTTTCTGGATGTAGGAGGGCCCAATATATGTCAGCCATAGGGTCAGCCAGGGGTTGTATGAGATACTGTCCACGAGAGAGGCGGGAATTGTTGCCACAGGCTAGTTGAGTTCCATTGGGCAGATGCACAGACAGTCCATCAGGTCCACATAAAATTTTAATCAACATGTCTCTGCCCAATAAGTTGACAGGGGTGTCCGCTGACACCAAATAGCTGTGGTTCAAAGTCTGTCCCCCTATCTCGGTTTTTAGGGGTGTGGTGTAAGGTAGGACCTCTTTAGCCCCAGAAAACCCCATGACAGTGGTAGTCCTTGTGGAGAGGGTGGTAGGAGGGGCTCGTTGAATAGTTGAGCATGTGGCCCCAGTGTCCACCAAAAAAGGAAGAGTTTGTCCATACACTGTCATGGACAGTAAGGGGTCCTCAGTCCCTTTGTCCGGGGGGTTCTGTAGGGGCCCTCAGTAGTGGTCTGGCCCAAAGCTGGGTTCATCCCAGGCTGGCAGCTGAAGTGAAGGTTGCTGCTGTTGACCTCCACGTGGTGGACCACCCCGTCCTCGATACGGGCGTCGCCCTGGGCCTCCTCTGGGTCCATACCAACGCTCATATGCCTCTAGGTTGTACGGACATTCTCGGCTCCAATGACCCTGCTCCTCACAGTAGTAGCAAGCGTCAGCACCCCCCCATCGCCTTGGTGGTCCTCCATGGAATCCACGGCCCCTTGGCTCGCCCCTGCCCCTGAACCGGCCTGGTTGGGCATGATAAGGACCAGAGGTTGCAGACCTCGGTGCAATCGTGTCCTGATGGCTAGGAAAGGGAGGAGTCTGGGGGCCCTGAGAAACCACACCTTCATACATTATTTTGGGAGTTTTGTTGTCTTTCTTCTTTTCTCCTGCTTTCTGCTTTGCTTCGGCTAACTGCATTTTTAGCAATTGGGTCTGCAGGGTCTTAAGTTCCTCCTCATCTTTCTTATGGTCCTCTCTTATTTTGGACAGGTGATGGATCAGATGGCGATCCCAAGTTCCAGTGTCCGCTCCAAGCATGTCAGGATTGTCGTCCATACTGGCCTTCACCTGTTGGGGCAGTCCTTTAAGGACAGCATCTCTGAACCAGTCTCGCTGTGCCCCCTCATTAGCTGGGTTAGTTCCTGTCTGAGTTTGCCACATGGATTTACACTGGTCCAGGTATTCCCTGGGGTTAATTTTAGGGTCCCATTCAAACTTAGGGATGGTTCGCCCCCTGGTTACAGGGTATGCTTGTCTCAATGCATCACCTAGCCAGTGGACATGCTGGGTGAAGAGGTCAGAATCCGGGGCTCCTGAGGTAAAAGCAGCAGTCTCAATCTCTCTACATGTGTGGTGTGGTATGCAACGTGCTGCCACTGCTCTATAATCTCCCAATGCTAGTGTGGTGCCTGCCGTCAGGGTGTCTAAAGTCTGGAGCCACACTGCTGCTCCTTCAGTTATGGGGGGCAGTGTGTCACAGAGAGCCGTAATGTCGCCCAGAGAGAAAGGTTTATATCTAGGGGGGGCTCCAGAGCCTTGTTGCTGTAAAAGGGGGTAATTGGTTTTTGGGGCATAACTAAAGCCTTCTGGTTTAGCTGCAGCTTTGAGGGGTAAATGTTCCCTTAACTGTACAACTGTCTGACTGCGTATTGGGGATCCGTCCTCAGGATGGTTTTGCTGCTGATCTGCTCTGTCTTCTCCATCTTCCTGTGGTATGCTGTGCCTGCTTACCTGCAGCTCTACAGCTGGGGTAGAGGTGTAACAAGGTGTGGGTGTGAGAAAAGAATTGGGACACAAAACCCTATCTGGCCTCCAGGATCCACTTAGCATTAAAGCCACTGAACCCACCGGATCAGTCCCTGCTCCTTGTAAGCCAGAGCCTGGGCGTGGCCCCCGTGCCCCAGCCTCTGAAATTAGAGAAGGTGGTTGGGAGGATTGTTGTGGGGGTGAGCGAAAGGGATTTGTTTTGCTCAGGCTTCTTTGTTGTTGTTCTTGTCTTTCTCTTACCTCTCTGTCCTGAAATGTTGCTTTTTCCACATCCTGAAATGACCCGTCAGATGCTGACATAGATAATCCGGAGCTTCCACTGACAGATCCAGCCCCCCCTTTCTGGAATCTCTAATCCATGCACTACAAGTGTGCCATTCTCTACTTCCAATATGGGGTACAATCCACCAGGGGGCGGTGTGGGTGCACCAGTGAGGGAGGTGCTTGGGGAGGAGGGTCTATATGGGGGCGGTCCGTCTGTGCTCGTCCCCTGAGCTGATTTTGACCCCTCCTTCTTATCTCCTCCTCTGGGTTCTTTCTGCTTCATGGTGTGTTTTCCTCCTTGATGAGTTAAAATCATGTCTCCCCAGAAGTGCTCTTCTTTTTCACATTTTTCTTTGTTTGTGTTGTACTTACCTTTGGACCACACAGTAGCTTCATTCAACTTACTTTGTGCTTCCTGTCTGTTTTTCTTAGCTGTGTTCATTTTCTTTCTAAACCAATCACCTAAATTCCACTTGTCCATCAAATTAAGTCCATCTTTTTCATTGGTTGTCTTACCTGTTCTTCGATTTTCTTTTTCAGTTTTTCACTTTCCTCCTTACCTCTCATTTGGAGAACCAGTGCTTGCATGTTAGTCAATTGTGTGTTTAGATCTCCGGAAATTCCTCTTCCATGTTGTTTAAAATCCTGTGAAATTAATGTTCAATTAATGCTTCACAATATGCATATAAAATCCGCTTATCTCTGTATTGTCGTTAACAACACAGTGCTTTTACTCAACCGCAATGGTGAGCCTGCTCTCTGCTGGCTTCACCCAGTCCCACACACACACACACACACAGTCAGCGCTTGTCACAGTCACTCCCGTTTAATATCAGCAAAAACACTTAATATTCACAATCTGCACTGCAGATGCATATATTCAATAAATGCTTTTTTATTTTCCCTCAAATAATCAAAAATCCCACCGCATTTTTAATTCAGAATGAATGTCCAATGATTTAACATCGACTGCACTACCAGTCGCTTGTGTAATTCCTCCGTGTGTCCACTAGATGGGCCTCTAACCCTTCGTGAGATTTCTGAATGAACCTGTCACCCGTTAAAAATATTCAGATGAAGTTCTCTGAGGACTTTAACTTCTTTTAATCCTTTGTGGTTTGCCAATTCACGGGCCTTTAACCTAGCTATATCTTATTGATTCGTCAATCAATAAGTTGAGACGCCACTCCCAGCAATATCACCTTTTTTTTCAGCTTTAAATGAGGCCTCTAACCTTCAAGCTTTTGTCTTTTTCTGACACTGTCAGCAATCTATATCTGACTCCATTTTAACACGTCCAGTTAACGCACACTCTTTTACAGTTTTGCAGAGTAAAATGACATTCAGAACCAACTGAGACCTGGTTAATTTAGCCTACATATAAATTAAATCGGAGAGTTTAATAAAATAGGCTCTGCCTCACCTTTTGAAGATTTATGGGCGCCCTGGTTTCAGAAGGTTCCGTCTGTCACACTTTGTTTTTGTCCGCGTCCACCAAATTGTTGGAGTATCCCTTTACCGGGGCCTTCTGCGCGTTCGTTTATTCACCGTAACCTGGAGGAATTCACAACACATTAGAATAAATCACACGGAGACAGCTGTATGTCATTCAAATACCTGGGCCCAGGGAGAAGAGAGAGCTCATGTGGTCAGGACACACCGAGATTTCTTCTGGCTCTCACTGGGCTGACTTCTTTTATTAAAACAAACACGAAAAATGGGCAGCGCCCTTGTTTACAATATTTTCTACACATAGTACACGTACACACTTTTCCGGCTGACCATATTTAGAAAGGCATTGTCCCACAGCTGCATCCCGTATCTGCTGATATAAGCAGGAAGTAACTCAGTCAGTTGTACTTATCACTAATTTTCACACACTCCTGCAGTTCTCAGTAATTTTCCACTTCACCATACCCCTGTGAGAAATACTTCTGCAGACCACACAATACACAATGTCTTATACTAACACATGTTACACATTTTATTTCCCACACTGGTTATGAACATAGTAATAATAATGATGCACACACATAATATATCTCCACAAGTTCCATGCTGGAGGTTCCTCTCTCACTATGTTCTTCTTGTTGTTCCTTGTACTGGTCCATATGTAAAGAAAACATCACTTCAGCAACTCCAGTAATATCACAAAGATCTGCGTGCCTACTGATCCAACAAAGTCCAGTAAAGGTTTCCCACTTTCCATCAGTTCATCTGCTCATCCTACAGATCTCCAGCTCAGGATCTGCAAGTATTGTGGAAAATTCTTTTACTGTTCTGAACGTTTCTTTACCTCTCCTCTCTGACTTCTGTGTTTTGGTTACTTAAGAGCAGATGGGCTCTAAATTCATTATCAGGAGTTTTATTGTTAACACTCCCTGAAGGGTTATATCCCAAGGGATGGTGGATGGGTGCCCTCATAAACAACTTTGTTACCTCTGACTTGGGGAGGGTCTAGGGGCGATGAAACTAAACTATTTTAAGTTGAGATAACACCCTCATTCTGGTATAAATACTGTTTGTGACTTCTGTTCGTTGCTCTGCTTCTCTGACTAAACTCAGTGAAAGAGTCTTCAAACGCTGAAATGCCTTTGAATAAATTTATAAAGACAAAGTCCGGTCTTTCTCTTGTTAATGAGTTAATTTCTCTCCCACTTTGATAAGAAAATCCATAACAATTTGGCATCACGAACAGGATCTAACGTGCCAGAGGAATCCGCAGGAGGGAATACAGATGCCTGGCCAGCCTAAAGACTAAGTTGTCCTCAGTCCACCTCCATTTAACAGAGGGGAGTCCTCATGCCCGCCTGTGGCTTCTGGCAGATTGGACTATAGATCTGCAAATATATCTGGGTGAGAAGTTGCTCTGAATGATAATATATATTATTTTTATTACACATTAACCATAATCTCCTAACTAATTGATTAGGTTCCAGAGTTGGGAGAGGGAGAACATCAGCTGAGGGCCAGGTCACCCTGTAGAAATACAAGGAGGTTCTTATTGGTAGCAATAAGATAAAGCAAAACAAAGGGTTTTGTGGGTGGTTTTTACAATTTTCCACACCTTATTAAGGAGAAAAGCCAGACGGTAGACGTTCCGCTGAACGGGTAAAAAATGGGTTCCGGAACCTCAAAGGCATCAGAGGTGGGTCCTTCTCCAGACTGTGATTTATAAAATAATTAAGAAAAAGGTGGGGATGATTGTGTTAAATGTGCTTTAATTTGGGAAGATAAGACAAGTTTTTTTTCCTGCAGGAAGTTTCGTTTGTCTTAAATACAGCAATCAGTCGGAAAAGAAGGTAAAAGCGAAAAGGGACATTAGAGAGGCAGGTGGACAAACTGACTGACTGACTGCTAATATTTCTGTGTGCAAAATCTGAACCTATACTAAACTTTTCATCTGCCTCTCTCTCACTCACACACACACACACACACACACACACACACACACACACACACACACACACACATACACATACACACACACACACACACACATATATGGGATTTGAGTTCAACATCTGTGTTTTTGAGTCTGGACCTTAGAAACCTGCCCTTCTCCATGGCTACTCCACCAGAGATGCTTCTTCATCACGGCCTGAAAGGGAGAGGATCTGCCTGCTTGCTGTAAATCACAGTGTGAGTTTCTACCAGAACGAAACTCAGAAGAAGTCTGGACCCACTGAGATGGACAAAGATCCATGCTGTTTGCAAGAGCCAGAAGAGTGATACACTGGATTTATATTGAAAGCATCTTATGCGGGCAGAAGAGAAACAGGAGCAAAGTTTCTTCTTTCTCCCTCCTGGAGAAGTTAAAGTGGACAAAGAATGATTGAATGTCTCACCAACAGACCTGAAGGGCCTGGTTGTTTTTTGGACTGATAGAGAACTGTGTGCCTGACAGTCTGACTCTGGAGCGATTTAGAAACTGATGGAGGTAACGTACAAACACACACACATTTGCATAAATCTTTTCCTATTTTCTGCAACAAAGAACGCTTATTAACCGCTGCTCATGTGACGCTTGCTTGACGTTGACAGATATAGCGGGTTAAAATATTATTTTAGGGTTAGAAAAGTATCTTTAAAAGGGTGATAACTAAACTCATTTGATACTTTCCAGTTAATTCTTTTAGAGAAACAAGTTCTCTTTTGTCGTGGAAAAAATTGGGTTATTTTTGAAGGTAAGAAAGAATCTGATTGGACAGTGGTACCACACAAAAATTAAACTAATCTCATGGTTCCTAAAAGACTCTGCATGAAAAGGTCTTCAGAACCGTGGAGTTATTTTCCACCACAGTAACAAGTTTTTTAAGCATGTTTTTTCTTTATTTTAAAACAGATCTGGTTTTTGTTTTTGTTTTTTTAACATAATGTTTGTCTGAAGCTTCTTATGAACTGTGTTAGAAGCAAATATGATCTGAGGTAAATTAGGAGCTGTGAACTAATAATTTTAAATCTGATTATTGTCCAAGCAGAAATAATATATTTAGCCAATCCTTCAATCTCTGCAGAAAGTTAACACCATTGTTCAATGCAGTAGTACTCAACTTGTGGTTCCTGGACTCCTGAAGCCTGTAAGCCATAGATTTTGGGTCCATAAAATTATAATATGTAATTAAAGGTAGATCGATTACTTATTAAAATAGATCTAAGCCAATGATGAGTTCCAGTCATTTGGTGGCTTTGAAATGCAATAATACTCAACATTTCTACTCTGGGGAACACAGATTGGGGTTGAAGAGTTTAGTTTTGGAACCAAGGTTAGGATTTTTATAACAGAATCAAGACAAGTAAAATCCTTCATTTTAGGAAAAGAAAATAAATAAAAGCTTTCTTAACAGTAAGAGGATGGTCGGCTCAAACTCAAGTCTCCTTGTTTGATTTCTTAGGGTTTAAAGATTAAAAGAATACATAGGAGTACAAAGATACACAAGGTGATTTCAGATTACTAAGAGATAAAATATTGGAACATTTATCAGCATTTAGATTATTAAAGAGGGGTTCTAGTAATAATTATCTCCCCAACTCTCAAAATTTAAATAGCCCAAATTAAAGAAAATGATGTTTGTTCTTTTTGAAACATTATGTGGGGAAAAGTCCAGTTTGGAGACAAGTTTCTTATCTTAATTTCTGATTAAATCAAACACTGCAGTTGTGTTTAGTTTGGATATACCATAAAAATGTCATCGCCGGTTTAAAATACTTCTTTACATTTAACCTGAGCAGAGAAATTCTTGAATGCAGTTGCTATTAAATTGAGCCAAACAAAAAGAGAATTATAACAATAACTCTCAGGATTGTAGTTATTATTATTATAGAGTTACATTACAAAGAATTAGCAAAAGGTTTCAGCATCAGTAAATTTGGATTAATTTAAGAGAAAACTGTTGCTGTGCTTCTAAATAGTTTGTGCACTCATTTTTAAAAAGGATCCTGAAGATTGTCATAACAAAATTGATCAATTATAGCATTAAAAGATATGGTTGAGAAAACATATTCTGAAAAGAAATTGTTAAAAATTTCTTTTAATTCTTGAAGCTTCAAATTTGGCCATTTGTTTGTCTTTGATGTTTTGTTTGTTTTGTTGGAATTAATGTTTGTTTATATGTTGCATGAAACAATAATCCATGTTTAGAATAATATTTCTAAATCCCAGATTGATTAAAACTTTGAGTTTTCAGGAGAGTTAAGAAGCAGCTTGTTTCTGAGGTAGGTTCATGGTAAGGCTAGGCTTAAAACTTTCCTTTTTGATAAAGCTTATAGTTAGAGTGGTTTAGTTTATCCTGATCTATCTTCCTTATTTTTTACCTCCGTCTTCCTCCCTCCCTGTTGGATGGAGTAAGGGGGAGTCAGGTTTAGCCTAAACCGGCTCAGTTATGGTTGAGGTGCAAACACACCCTCCATTTCTGCTACCTGTATGACCCCTTCTCTTTTCCAATGGTTATAATCAGTCTGACAGAGGGAGGTATCCCAATCCTTGTGGTTTTTAGTATAACAATGACCATCAGTGGGACCCTTTGTGAGGTTCCTTGAGACGACATTGTTGTAAATAAGCGCCGTTTAACTAATCTGAACTGAAACTATCTCTGTAGTTATGCTGCTATAGGCTTAGGCTGCTGGAGGACATAATGACCACTTTCACCCTCTTCGCTACATTCTCATACTACTCTCCAATTTTGCATTATTTGCTGTTATTTCAGCTTTTAACTTTGTTCTCTCTTTTCTCTTCCTAGAAGCTACACCTGGCCTGACTCTGTGTCTACCTGGGACACCTTTCTGGAGAGGGGAATCGTCCGAGCTTCTGCTGGCAACAACTTAATGCTCACCTTCTACAGATGATCCACATGACCCTGTCTTTCAGTGTTTAACCCTTTCTCTCTCCTAGACATGGCTACTGACTGAGCTTCTACTGTAACTAACTCTATGTTCTCTCTTTCAGACTCTAACCTTGAAAACTGGATCAGAGTTTATCTGTTCTTTCTTTCTAGATGAAACCACTAAAGGAGCTACATCCATTAACATTTACTTTTCCTTCCCATAGAAAGTACTCCTGGATCAGTGCTTCTTTGTTCTCTTTGTGTCTCTGCTCTGTTCTCTCAAACCTCCAGTGGGTCGTGGCAGATGGCCGCTCACACTGAGCCTGGTTCTGGTTCTGCTGGAGGTTTCTTCCTGTTAAAAGGGAGTTTTTCCTCTCCACTGTCGCTACATGCATGCTCAGTATGAGGGATTGCTGCAAAGTCAACACCAGTGAGTGTCCACTGTCTCTACATGCTCATCCAGGAGGAGTGAATGCTGCAAGTCACTGACTGGATGCAATCTGCTGGGTTTCCTTAGATAGAAAAACTTTTTATCCAGTTTGAATAAATAACTGAATCTGACTGAACTGTTCAATGATTAGGATTAATTGGAATGTATGAACCTGACTGTTGTAAAGTGCCTCGAGACAACATGTGTTGTGAATTGGCGTTATATAAATAAAACTGAATTGAATTGAATTAACAGTTTTGCAGTTTAAGGTTCACTAAGATGGGTTTGAATGTAGAAACTATGGGTCCCGCCCATAGGCTGTCAATCAGAGGTTAGTTCAGCCTGACTCCGCCCACCAACCAGGTTGGTTCATGCCTTTGCTTTCATGGTAACGCTCAGCACCTCCCTTCCTGAGTTTTAACACTGTTTATGAGACAATATGTCACGGAGTGACATTTTGGACTTTGTTTTATGGTTTCTTGTGATGATTTATTTTGTCTAGATGTTTCTATTAAGTTTATTAGTTTGTTTGCTCCCTCTACTGCCTCCTGGTGTTTTGTTGTTCTCCTCCCTCATTAAGTTTCCTTATGGTTGTTTCCTTATTACTTTGTATGGTTCTATTATTGATTTGTCTCTGTATTAGGGTTCTTTGTTCTCCTGGATTCGTTAGCTCCTCTTTTAGTATCTCTGTGTTTATTTATGGTTTGGTATTCTTTTTCACCTTGCACACTTATTGTTTTTCTAGTCTATGTTTTCTGTTCCTCCCAGTTCCTCTGTTTCCTTTACCTCTTGGTTGTTCTAGATTTCTTATGTTTTGGTTATTTTATCTTAGTCTATTGTTCTGCTTAGGTCTTGGTTTCTCTTTATTGTTTATTTGTTTCACCTGTTCCTTCTGCTCCCCTGCCTCCTTGTCGCACCTGTTCTCAGTTCCCTTGATTACCTGCCTTTGTCTTTCCCAGTATATTAGTTGGTTTGATGTCTCTGTTCGTTGCTGGTTCCTTGTGTTTGTCATACCCCGTTCTCAACCCACGTATTTGTGCTGAGTTCTTTCATGTTCCCTAACCCTAACCCTGCAGAACCTATCTTGTAAGTTTTTGGATCTGTACTTTTGTTTGTATCTGCAGTGCCTTGTTTGGTTTCTTTGAAAACCTCTGGAAATAAAGCTGAAAACCTTTTACAACATGTTGCTGCCCAGCTCTTGTCTGCACTTTGGTCTGCCCGTAAACCACATTATGACAGAAGGAACCAGCCGACAATAGGACCAAGCAGACAATGAGATGATAACTTTGTTTGAGTACTTCTGACGTGTCGCGGAGAAGAGCGCACGTCAGGCTCAGGAGGAGAAGGAGCAGCGGTCTTCATTTTGGAGCACAAAACTGGCTAGGCCCTTTCCTGGCACCAGTCCGCTGCGCTACTATACTTCTCCTCCATTTCACAGACGGCCACCACCTCCAGAAGCCACTACCTCCCAGCGCCGCAGTTCGGAGCCTGAGTTCGGCGCTGCGCGCTTCCTCTGCCCGGTGCGAGACAGCTCTCTGCCTCCGTTGCACTCTCCCTGCGCAGATCCAGCTAAAACTCGCCGAAGACAACGCTGTCGCCGAGATGTTTCTCCCCCTTTTCCTCAGGGTTGTGCCGACGCCTCCTCTTCTCTCCCGGAGGGTTGGACCACCGCCTCTTGCCTTTCCCCGGCATCTCCGGCGTTCCTCCCGGCTTCTATCTTACAGTCTGGTCTGGTGCAGCGGTCATCAGCTCCGGCATCCCAAGCCAAAGGTCCGACTCGGCTTTTCAACGATCCTTTGCTATCCCCTTGTGGCTTCCGGTGGAAGCACAAGGTATCCTCAGTTTCTGCCCTCTCTGAGGAATCTGCTGATGGCCCAGCTTCAGTTTCCGCTGGGGTTCAGCCTGACGCCCCAGCATTGGTCTTTGCTGGAGGTCACCTGAACGCCCAAGCACCTGTAGTTGCTGGAGATTGTCCGGATGTCTCAGACCCACAGCATGCAGCCAATCCTCTGGACTCACAGCATGCAGCCAAGCTACAAGAGCCACAGCCGGCCTCTTCAGGTTCTTCAGAGCCACAGCTGGCCTATTCAGGGTCGTCTGAACCTCGCCTGATTCCGGAGGAGCCCGTGGGTGGACTGCCTCCACTTCCTCGCCTAGTTCTGTTGAGCCCGTGGTCAGGCTGCCTCCACTTCCTCGCCTAGTTCCGGTGGAGCCCGTGGTCGGGCTGCATCCACGACCTGGTCCAGAGCACCCGCTTAGTTTCCTCTGGGGGGTGCTACTGGAAATACGGACTGACTCTTTGACGTTGACTGACTATGCACCAGACCTTATGCCTGACTATGTGGCAATTGACACACCAGAGCCTGACACACACCATGACACACCAGAGCCTGACACACACCATGACACACCAGAGCCTGACTCCAGTTCCCCAGGGGCCCTGCCTGGGTCCAAGCCTCTGCCGCAGTCTCTCGCCACACAGCAGACCACCTAGGACCTCGCTTCATGGGTTCCTCTGGCCTCATCGCCAGCCTCCTAGACGCCCGCATCTTGGCCGCAGATCTCTGAGGCACCCGCATCCTCGCCGCTGGCTATTTCGCAGCAGGCCTCCTGATCGCCCGCATCTCTGCCGCTGACTACGTCGCAGCAGGCCTCCTGATCGCCTGCATCTCCGCCGCTGGCTAGCTGGCTAACAAAACACTGATGAACACTGGCTTAACCTGGGAGACATGAAAAGTGGGGTGGATGCAAAGACTAGGAGGCAGCCGGAGATGGACTGCAGTGGGACTGACAATGGAGTCAATCACACAGGGTCCAATAAAACAAGGAGAAAGTTTCTTAGAAATAGATTTAAGAGGAATGTCTCGGGAGGATAACCAGACTCGTTGCCCCAGGCGGTAAACAGGGGCCGGCCGGCGTCTTCGGTCAGCAAACCGTTTGTTGAGCTCAGCAGTCCGCTGAAGGGCCCGGACAGTGGAATTCCAGATGGCCTTGCAACGGCGTATATGATGTCGAACAGAGGAGACAGAAACTTCACTTTGGTCAGCAGAAAAAATGGGAGGCTGGTAGCCAACTGAAACCTCAAAAGGAGAAAAGCCAGTAGCAGAGGACTTGTGAGCATTAATAGCATACTCAACCCAAGGTAAGTGTTTACACCAGTCAGCAGGGTTGGAGGACGAAAGGCAACGGAGAGTGGATTCGAGTTGTTGGTTCATTCGTTCCACCTGGCCATTGGACTGGGGATGAAATCCAGAAGTCAAGGAAACTTTAGCTCCAAGGGCTAAGGCAAACCGTTTCCAAACTTGGGAAGTGAACTGAGGACCTTGATCGGACAGAATGTCCTGAGGAATGCCATGGAGCCGGAAGACATGTTTGATCAACAGCTGGGTGGTCTGAAAAGCAGTAGGCAATTTCTTCAGTGGGATCAGATGGCAGGCTTTGGAAAATCGGTCCACAATAGTCAAAATGGTAGTCATTCCTTGAGAGGTAGGGAGGCCAGTAACAAAGTCTAAGGCAAGATGAGACCAAGGACGACCAGGGATGCTTAGGAGCTGTAAAAGACTATGGTTACTATGTTTATTTTGAGCGCAGACAATACAGGCGTGAACGTATTCCTTCACATCCTTGTGGACAGTAGGCCACCAGAATCTTCTAGAAATAAGGGCCACAGTTCTACTAGTACCAGGATGGGCAGAAAATTTAGCAGAATGGTGCCAATGATTAACACGAGAACAGGCAATGGTGGGAACAAAAATCTTGTCTCTTGGATCTGTGCCTGGGTCTGGTTCCTCCCGCTGAGTGCGGGTAACAAAGTCCTCAATCTCCCACCTAAGAGAACCCACCGTCCAACTAGGAGGCAGAATGGAGACAGGTTTCTGTTCAGCTTCATCAGCAGAAAACTGATGGGACAGAGCGTCAGGTTTAGTATTCTTAGAACCGGGGCGATAGGAAATGGCCAGATTGAAGTGGGAGAAGAATAAGGACCAGCGGGACTGGCGGAAATTTAGTCTCTTAGCAGATTGTAAGTAGGCTAGATTTTTATGATCAGTCCACACAATGACAGGAAGACAGGCTCCCTCAAGCCAATGACGCCACTCCTCCAGAGCCAACTTAATGGCTAGGAGTTCCTTGTCTCCTACATCATAATTGTGCTCCGCATCATTTAGTCTATGGGAAAAATAAGGGCAAGGATGTAATTTTCCATCAGATGCAGAGGTCTGGGACAGAACTGCTCCAACCCCTAAATCAGAAGCATCAACCTCTATGGTAAACTGTCTGATTGTGTCAGGGTAGATAAGGATTGGTCCCTGGGAAAACGTCAACTTTAGAGCCTGAAAAGCTGAATATGCCTCCGGGGTCCAGGTGTAGTGCAATTTAGTGGAGGTTAGAGCAGTCAGAGGTGCTGCGGTTTGACTGTAATTCCGTATAAACCTCCTGTGAAAATTAGCAAATCCCAGGAAGCGTTGTAGTTGTTTTCTTGTCCCGGGAATCGGCCACTCAAGGACTGCCTTGATCTTATCAAGATCAGAATGAACCTGTCCACCCTCTAAGATGAGGCCCAGGAAGGTAACAGAGGACTGGTGAAACTCACACTTCTCAGCCTTAATGAATAATCGGTTCTCCAGCAGCCGCTGAAGGACTAGTCGAACGTGATGATGGTGTTCTTCAAGGTTTCTGGAGTAGATCAGAATATCGTCGAGGTACACAAAAACAAAGATGTTTAAAAAGTCTCTTAAAACATCATTAATCAGAGACTGGAAGACTGCTGGGGCAAAGTCCAAAAGGCATGACTAAATACTCAAAATGACCCAGAGGAGTCTGAAAGGCTGTCTTCCACTCGTCCCCCTGGCGGATTCTAACTAAATGATAAGCACTCCTAAGGTCAAGCTTGGTAAAGACAGTAGAACCCTGAACTGGTTCGAAGGCAGAGGAAAGTAAAGGAAGAGGGTTCCTATTCTTAACTGTAATTTGGTTCAAACCCCGATAATCAATACAAGGACGAAGGGAACCATCCTTACCAACAAAAAAGAAAAAACCAGCGCCCACAGGGGAGGAAGAGGGACGAATAATACCTGCAGCTAGGGAGTCATTAATGTAATCCTCCATGGCCTGTCGTTCAGGTCCAGAAATGGGATACAACCTACTGGTGGGGAGTGGAGCCCCAGGAAGGAGGTATATGGCCCATTCATAGGGCCTATGGGGGGGGCAGAGTGAGAGCCCTACTCTTGCTAGTCTTAAGGCTAGTCTTAAATCATGGTACACTGCGGGAACCCTGGAAAAGGTTGGGAATGTCATCACTAAGATGACTAGACTCAGAGGAGTTCCTAACAGGTAGAGCCGACTGAAGGCAATTGGAGTGACAGTAATTAGACCAGGCTTCAATGCGGAGCTCGGACCAGTTTAAATGAGGGTTGTGTTTTTGCAGCCAAGGAAAACCAAGAACTAAAGAAGTTTGAGAAACCGGAAATACATAAAAAGAAATCATCTCCCTATGATTTCCGGAGAGAACCTGTTCAATAGGTATAGTCTTGTGAGTAATCCTATGCAACCTCCGTCCATCTAAGGCTGAAACTAATCGTGGCGTAGCCAGAGACTCAATCTCAATCTGGGCCTGTTCTACCAACTTGCGATCGATTAAGTTCTGCTCACTGCCGGAATCAATGAATGCTAATAAGTTCTGAGTCTGCTGACTACCAACTAAGGTGGCTGGTAAGGTAAATCTAGGGGCTACACAATCATTAAACTGGTCCGTTAGCTCCCCCGAATAAACTAACAGACCCTGTCTTTTGGCCGGGTGGGACAGGTTGGACAAGCAGCAATAAGGTGATTAGATGAGCCACAGTAAAAACACTGGTTACCCTGTCTACGCCGTTGTCTCTCCTCAGGGGTCAGGTGAGTGCGGTCTGCCTGCATGGGTTCAGGTTCAGGCAGAACTACTTGAGGAAGAGATCTAGCATTGGGTTGTGTGTTTACAGGAAGAGAAGAACGAGCCATGAAACGCTCAGAACGAGCTCTCCTTCTCTCACGCATGCGACGGTCAATCCGTGTAGCTAACATAATAAGCCCATTAAGGGTCTTAGGCACATCAATCAAGGCTAATTCATCCTTCAGAGGCTCCTCTAAGGACTGAAAAAATGATGTTCTAAGGGCACTATCATTCCAGCCAGAGGCAGCTGCAAGAGTACGAAACTCTAAGGCTAATTCAGAGACAGGTCTGTTCCTCTGGTTCAAAGCCCATAACTGGCGAGAGACGCTAGTCTGGTCAGTCTCAGAGGAGAAAGTCAGCTTAAACTCAAGGATGAAGTCATCAAAAGAGCAACCAAACTGATTACAATTAGAAAAACGAGCCTCTGCCCAACGTAAGGCCTTTCCAGTAAGTAACCCAAGTATATAAGAAATCTTAGCATCATCATGGGGAAAACTATCAGGAGAACAATTAAAGACGAGTGTACATTGCAACAAAAAACCCTTACAGTGATCTATGTCACCGGATAATTTCTCCGGAGTAGGGGAAGTGACGTCACGAGAGTGTGGAAGACGTTGAGAATTAGGAGCTGCTACAGCGCCCTCAGTGGAATCGGAGGTCTGAAGATTTAAAGAATGCTGGAGCAAAGAAGCAATATGACTCAGTTGCTGATTATTCTGTTGGATTTGTTCAGAAAGTGAGCGAAGAGCTGAATCGTGTGAGTGAATCTGGTGAGAATGTTCAGACAAAGTTCTACTGAGACTTATGGCTGGGTCTGTTTGGCCTGAGTGTTCTGACATCATTTTTGACACTGATCTGACCCACATACAGAAAGAATCGCAGCAGAGAATCTCACGGTGAAAAATGAAGTTTATTTTCTCCTTAATTCCTACAGGGAAGTAACAGGAGTCTGGTCTCTCCAACTGTGTGAGGGAAAAGGGCAGATAAGAAACAGTGACGGTAATATATCAGAAATAATGGTTATTGTTCTTGCTAGAGGGAGATGGGATCCGCCAGGGGAGACGGACTTAAGGAAACTGGGAGCAGAGTTCACAGCATTCGTACTTTCCATGAGGAGTGAGAGGAAGATGAAGCTGAAGTTGAGTTGGAGGGTGGACAGGTTTGCAGGAGGAGAAAGCTTGTAATTGAGTTGTATAGGTCCATTGAAAAATTAAAGATTCCTTGGTCCTGGAGAGCACGCAGAATCCAGACAGAGAATTATAAAGCTCCAAGCGCTAGACGAGTGATCGGAGGATTGTCGCACACACTGGAACAGATACCTGAGGCAAAAACGCATGTGTCAGAGAAACCGAAAACAGATCGATCAAAATACCAGAATAAGCTGGCTTGAGCTGGTTACCACGTAGGCTCAACACTCAGGCGAAGAGTTGCTGGCAGCCACGGCTTAAGTAGCGTTCCCAGCAATCAGAAGATGGAAAACACCTGTCCAGATTCCTCCTGTAGCTCCGACACCCTCTGCTGGATGAATAAGGTTAGCAGCAAGCAAAAACAGACACACTCCCAGATCCCGACAGCCAAGGGTTGTGAAGACTCTGCTTATTGTTTTCACTTACGATTGAGACTTTTGAAGTGCTGTTTGACAGGTCTCCTAGTTTGGGCATGGGGCTATTGCTAAGATCTCTGCCTTCCACATCTTTGTGTGAAGAGAGGATGTTGTTTCACTGTCAAAACCTGTCCACTGTGCTTTTTCAAGTTTCACAGACTGTGAAGGCTGCATTACTGGAAACAGCCACTTCCAAACTCCACTCCTTGGTTCCAGGAGAACACAGTTGAAGTCCAGATGCTGGAATGGCCCATATCAGATCCTACACCGCTGTCAAGGTAGCAGAGCATGTTACCTGGGTCTATGCTACACTGGGAGGTGTTCATGGGAACACCACCTGAGCAGCATCCTGGTTCTGAACCTCCTAACTAGAGGAGCTTCCTACGACCGCCCACCTGTACCAGACTGGTAACAGGGCAGCTTGAAGCCACTCAGGAGAGACAGCAGGATTTTTAAGTTTTGTTTATGATTTGTTTTCAGTACCAGAAGAAAGGACATTCCTCTTCAAGGTCACGATGCAGTTAAATGGAAGATGGTCTGTTCTGATGCTAATGATTGGTACTGCAAGTATTTTTATAACTCGTGTTCATTTTGGAAAAGGTACAGCAAAGATAATGTAAGGCTAATCTGAGTAATTATGCTAATAATACTCATCAGCTGATTCAAAGAGAGATTCATTACTTTTCTGACTACTATGATCATGATGATAATATCTGGTAGCAACTGATGCATCAAACTGTGAGGAAGATAAGAAATGATAGTTGCTATGTTTGTTGTTTGATTCCACGTGTTATTAATAATCAACCATTTTTAGTTCCTGTTCCTATTGATACTACTTTCTTTCCAGATAGGCAACATAACCAGCTGGTGGAGGTTATTTTTCCTTGGGTGAGGAATTATACTGTAAGGCAAAGCAGAAATGTTAGTAGATTTTCTAGTGAGACTAATTTAATATTTGCTACTACAGGAACTCTTTATAGATTTTGGGGTAATAGGAATCAATAAGATATCCAGATATAGGTACAGATATTTGTATCGAACAGGAGGAAAACACACCTTATTTCCTTGGAAAGACAGAAGGTTGCAAAACTATTATATCTGTTTCATGTGCTTTAATCAACAGACATAAATTTGAGTCGTGTCCTATCAGAACTGATCCTTATACTATTTCAGGATCTTTGGCTTCAGATCCCTTTGTGTTAACTTTTAATCTTACAGCCGTACTGAATGGAAGTAAATTGTATGACCAGGCAGGTAAATTAACCAGGGTTCTTGTTACTTTTCCTAAATAAAATGGTTTTGGATTGAGAGGGGTGGTGTTTGTCATTTAATTGGGGAACAATGCTGCAATTTTATTCCTGATGTGTCTAATAACATGACAAGTATCCATGATAAATTAGAGGAGTTGCTGATGACTCAACAGAAAGAAAATATGGTTTCCTCTTGGAATCCTTGGTCCTGGTTTATTACTTTTGGATGGACATCCTGGTTAATAAAGATTGGAGTAATTATTTTATTTTTATTTTTGATTTTGATGTTTCTTTCATGTTGCATTATTCCAATGGTTAAAGGAACGGTAATGAAACTGATTAATGTTTCCATGCTGAAAGCTGATATGGATGTAGACTTAATTTCTGTTTGTAATGACTATGGTGATTCTGCATTTGAGACAACAGATGGTATGGATAACGATGGATTTTATATTGCTTAAGATGCTATAATGATGTAATAACTGTAAACTGTTTGGGGAGCTAATACTGATGTTCAGCATTCTAGTGGTATAAATAGAGCTTTGGAGATCTATTCTTTTAAAGTGTTGTATATTCTTTTTTGTTGGTTTTACTTTGATTAATTCTGGGTGATGGTTTTGTAGAATGTTCCTTTATTTGTGATTATCTTGTAATCAGAAGAGAGGAGTGTTGTGGAAAATTCTTTTAGTGTTCTGAACGTTTCTTTACCTCTCCTCTCTGACTTCTGTGTTTTGGTTACTTAAGAGCAGATGGGCTCTAAATTCATTATCAGGAGTTTATGGTTAACACTCCCTGAAGGGTTATATCCCAAGGGATGGTGAATGGGTGCCCTCATAAACAACTTTGTTACCTCTGACCCAGGGAGGGTCTAGGGGCCATGAAACTAAACTCTTTGAAGTTGAGATAACACCCTCATTCTGGTATAAATACTGTTTGTGACTTCTGTTCGTTGCTCTGCTTCACTAAACTAAAACTCAGTGACAGAGTCTTACGCTGAAATGCCTTTGAATAAACGTATAAAGACAAAGTCCAGTCTTTCTCTTGTTAATGAGTTAATTTCTCTCCCACTTTGATAAGAAAATCCATAACACAAGTCAATGCAGGACAGTTGAAACGTTCTCTCTCAGGATAATCTTCTCTGAACATCAGCTCAGGTAGCTTCATGCAGGAGCTGCAAGTCAGAAACAGCCCTTTGGTCGATGGAGCAGCAGCGCCACCTGCTGGATAAACACCTGCAGTCACACCTGGTTCACGTCTTTCAAAGTGTTCTTCTACAAACAGATGTTTTATTATCTAAACTAACTGTACTTCATGTTTTAGACATGTCCCTGCTCCTCAGGATGTCCTCAGGTTCTGCAGAGTTCATAATGAACCCTTCATTCGATTCAGGAGAATGGAACAAGCTGCACATCTAGAACATGCAAAACACCGCCTGTTGAGGACTGGAGTTGGACACCCCTGCTCTACATGGACCGGCCCAGCATGATTAAGATTGGTGAACAAATAAAACATTTTTATTGAAAATGTGTATCTATAATCTGATTTCATATCCATCTTCTGTGAGGTCAAATCAAAGAACAAGCTCAGAACATCGTCTGATCAGAACCAGAAACAGATCTGGATCAGGTTATCAGAACATAGCTGAGGTGAATCAGAGGATGATGGTGAGCTGAAAAAGATCAGGAAACGGGTGAGTTAATGGAGGTCAAACCACACTTCCCTGAACATTCACCAGGAAAACCTCTGCCCAGTGGATTCTGACAGGTGCACAAAAGGTTGATAATCATCACCAAACAGCACCTGTTCACCAACCAGTCAGTTCCTGTACTAACCAGGTAGTTTCATCTGAGACAGGTGATGCTAACCAACACTCAGCTGACTCGTTCTTCCTGCTGTCCTACAGCTTTTCACCATGAAGATAGTAAACTGCCGGCCGGATTCATGCATTAAATCAATGAGGCCAACATGAGGTAAATCTCATCATCTTCTCTGCTTCACAAGGTTCCTCTGGTTTCATGTTCATATAATGGTCTGCACAACCACTCAGAAACCCACAGATAGTCTGTTTCAATCAGAACACATGAAGCTAAACCTGCTGGTCCTCTGATCAGGTTGAGTTTGTTCAGGTTTTTTTCTCCAAACAGTGAGCAGTGTTTTGGGCCGGCTCAGCAATCAGTACAACGTGGGCGGCTGTTTAAAGCTTTCCAAAGCTGCCTGCGATGTTGGATGGAGTCTGTAGAGCGATCAACACTCAGACTGAAACGTTAAGAGAACAGAATCACAAGCTGGACACGATTCTTGAACAGAATTGCAGCCTGGCAGCAATCAGTACAGAGAATTCCAGGATTTACACATTTTATTTCTTAAAAATTACATTTTTCAGGTTTAGTAGAATCAACAAACGTTTATAGCTGTGATCAACATCTCATCCATCAGCAGAGAGTTCCAGGTCCAGTTATTAAGTTGATCTGAGTTCTTAAGGATATGAAGAGGAGGAGAAGGAACGTCTGGTCTGAGCAATCCAGGAGACGAAGGCTGAGACTCGGGCGTAGCCTCCAGGTTTTTGAGGACGTCCACAGCCCACCCCGAACGAGGTCACTCCTGTCAGGAACCAATCAGAGAGCAGGTCAGTCAGGGCTCACCATGTGTATGTGTGTGAGTGTGTGTGTATATGTGTGTGTGTGTGTGTGTGAGAGAGAGAGAGAGACTAACCAATCAATGTCCAGCGTCTGTCCTCCTCACACATCAGAGGACCTCCAGAGTCTCCCTGCAAACAGGTGCCACATTATTAGAGAAAAAAACACCTACGTTTCCTGCATAGGTCCCTGACCAATCAGCTCTCAGCTCTGACCAGCTTCAGGTGAACAATCAGTCTATAGATGTTAGATCAACTGAATATTTTCGGGTTATTCTGGACTGACTCTAGAATTCACATAAAACCAGGTGAGTAGACCTGGTTTTATCTTACTTGACAGCTATCGACTCCACCCTCAGGGTATCCTGCACACAGCATGCCAGAGGTGATGGTGTACTCGGGTAGGAGGTGCTGACACTGATCCTGGTCAAGCAGAGGAAGCTGAGCCTCCTGGAGAACATCAGGAAGAGAACCTGAAAGAGAGAGACAGGTGAGACTGCTGAGGAACAAACACACTGGGGTCAGTCAGGTGAAAAGCAGTGAGAGACAAATTGCGGGTATTATTGGGTGGTAGATGGAGAACTTTGAGGTTTTCCATTACTACAGTGACCAAGTCCTTCTCGTTCAAGCAGGAAGCAGAGTCTGATAGAAGGTGAGTCCATCACCATGGCAGAGGTAGCTATGGTATTTTTAAAGCTCCCTGTTCTCAGAGAGCACTGGGAGATGATTGGATTCACACACAGATCTAAAGCCAAAGGCAGAGCCTTGGTAGGCTGCTGCAAGCATCGATATACAGTACAGATCAAACGTTTGGACACATCTTCTCATTCAAAGAGTTGTCTTCATTTTCATGACTATGAATATTGTAGCTTCACACTGAAGGCATCAAAACTATGAATGAACACATGTGGAATTATATACTGAACAAAAAAGTGTGAAACAACTGAAAATATGTCTTATATTCAAGGTTCTTCAAAGTAGCCACCTTTTGCTTTGATTACTGCTCCACACACTCTTGGTATTCTGTTGATGAGCTTCAAGAGGTAGTCACCTGAAATGGTTTTCCAACAGTCTTGAAGGAGTTCCCAGAGATGCTTAGCACTTGTTGGCCCTTTTGCCTTCACTCTGCGGTCCAGCTCACCCCAAACCATCTCGATTGGGTTCAGGTCCGGTGACTGTGGAGGCCAGGTCATCTGGCGCAGCACCCCATCACTCTCCTTCTTGGTCAAATAGCTCTTACACAGCCTGGAGTTGTGTTTGGGGTCATTGTCCTGTTGAAAAATAAATGATGGTCCAACTAAACGTAAACCGGATGGAATAGCATGCCGCTGTAAGATGCTGTGGTAGACATGCTGGTTCAGTATGCCTTCAATTTTGAATAAATCCCCAACAGTGTCACCAGCAAAGCACCCCCACACCATCACACCTCCTCCTCCATGCTTCACGGTGGGAACCAGGCATGTAGAGTCCATCCGTTCAACTCTTCTGCGCCGCACAAAGACACGGTGGTTGGAACCAAAGATCTCAAACTTGGACTCATCAGACCAAAGCACAGATTTCCACTGGTCTAATGTCCATTCCTTGTGTTCTTTAGCCCAAACAAGTCTCTTCTGCTTGTTGCCTGTCCTCAGCAGTGGTTTCCTAGCAGCTATTTTACCATGAAGGCCTGATTCACACAGTCTCCTCTTAACAGTTGTTCTAGAGATGTATCTGCTGCTAGAACTCTGTGTGGCATTGACCTGTTCTCTAATCTGAGCTGCTGTTAACCTGCGATTTCTGAGGCTGGTGACTCGGATGAACTTATCGTCCACAGCAGAGGTGACTCTTGGTCTTCCTTTCCTGGGGCGGTCTTCATGTGAGCCAGTTTCTTTGTAGCACTTGATGGTTTTTGCGACTGCACTTGGGGACACTTTCAAAGTTTTCCCAATTGTTCAGACTGACTGACCTTCATTTCTTAAAGTAATGATGACCACTTGTTTTTCTTTACTTAGCTGCTTTTTTCTTGCCATAATACTAATTCTAACAGTCTATTCAGTAGGACTATCAGCTGTGAACTGTATCCACCTCCTGCACAACACAACTGATGGTCCCAACCCCATTTATAAGACTTGAAATCCCACTTATTAAACCTGACAGGGCACACCTGTGAAGTGAAAACCATTTCAGGTGACTACCTCTTGAAGCTCATCAACAGAATACCAAGAGTGTGTGGAGCAGTAATCAAAGCAACAGGTGGCTACTTTGAAGAACCTAGAATATAAGACATATTTTCAGTTGTTTCACACTTTTTTGTTCAGTATATAATTCCACATGTGTTCATTCATAGTTTTGATGCCTTCAGTGTGAAGCTACAATATTCATAGTCATGAAAATAAAGAAAACTCTTTGAATGAGAAGGTGTGTCCAAACGTTTGGTCTGTACTGTATATATTACTGGACTGGACATGGCCTCTTGGCCGCTATAGGTGGTGACCCTGCACACAGGCGCCATTGCTATGCATTGAGTCAACAGGACCATTCTGACTTGATGCATCTGTCACTAAAACGGTCGTAACTCCTTATTTTTTATCTGATTTTTATAAAATATGACTCACATTATAGCTGAGAAAATTGCTGATGTTATGATACATAGAAATATGTCCTCTCCCTAAACATAAATCTTTCATTGTGTAAACTGAGCATTATAGTGCTGACAGGTCTACCTACTGGGGTACAAAGATCTCCATGCCATCAGCTGGTTTTTATCAGCTCAGCTGCATAGTTGTGACTATTGTTGGTTTCTGACAGCTTATTTTCAACATATGACAGAAGTCTTTCTGCTGCATGTTTTACTTATTCTGTTCAGCAGCAGATAGCTCTGATCCACAGCTATCCTGGACAGGTGGACTGAGGACATATTGGACACGTCTGTCCATGTTTACAGTGCCCTTAAAACAGTCAAACCCTAAACATTTCAAAGCATTTATAGAGACAGAAAACCATGTGAACTGTAGCTTCACATGTTTAGGTTTTCATTTTAATACAATTTTGTCAAATGTTTGACTTGTTTAAAAGAAGAATATCAACAGTTTCTATTAATAAAACTATCATAGGTCACGTTTATTTATTTTCTTTATCTTATTTATCTATCATACAGACTTGTGTTGGTAAAAGCTTTATGGCAGACTGCAGACCTCAAGTCTGAGCCTGTAGTTCTCAACCACATAAAGGTGGATAAATGGAGCTGCTCTTCCTCTGAATTCAAAGAAATCAACTGAAGTGGTTCATCTGATCAGGGTGCTGGTGGTTGCCTCCCTTTTGAAGTTTACTAGGCACTTTCCACTCCACAGACACCTCAAGGCAGAACCCAGAACTTGATGCAGGGACATCGTTCTAGTCTGGGATCTTAGATAAATGTGTAGCTTATGGGAGGAATGTCTGGGCTTCACACCTAGACGCGTTCCCCTATCACCTGAATTTTGATATGTGGAAGATGTTTGGCTGAATGACCCACCTTATAGACGAGAGACACACAATGAACAAACACATCCACTTGTATTCAGGTACATGAGTGGATATTAAAAAAAGGGCAGAGCAGTGACATAGAGTCTCAATCGTCATCATGGCAGTGTGTGATCCTGCTTAGATGTTTCAATGCTGGCGTCTGATGTGTGTGTGATGTAGTGTTATTGTGTCTAACCTCCTTCTGCTTCTCGTCCCCAGCCTGCAATGAAACATTTCCTTCCTGCAGTGAAACTCTGGCCTTGGGCAGGTAAACACACCGGTTGCACCCACTCTGCAACACAAGGAAGGTTTCTCAGCTCACTTAGCAGTCATCATCGACCTGACAGACAACATTCAGGGCTCAATCAGAAGGGTTTACATTCTGCAGGTTTTATAAGGCCATTTTCAGGTGTCAGGTAAACGTTCCTGCATTAAAGCAGGGGCTGCCTTAAACCTGACAGACAAAACTAAGGGCACAATAACCTTCCATTTTTCAATTGTTCTGCTAGATTTACAGAAAAAACTTTAGATTTAGCTTTCAGATGAAAGTTTCTGAGTTTTAAGGGTTCATCAACAACCTAACAGACTCTCAGGTGTTACTGACGGGTGAAGTTGATTGGCTGCTGCAGATGCATCATAGCGATGTCGCCATGTTTGGATAGTCTGTTGTATTCTCTGTGGATGACGATCTGATCGACTCGTCTGGTCTGAACATCCTCAGAGTTTGTGTTGGACTGAACGTGAAGGCCGAGGACAGCTGACCAGTAGTTCAGGTGGACGTTCTTCCTGTTGGACAAAGGGGGAAATATACAGGAGATAGCCCCACCTGCAGGCTGGATTTAATGTGTTCTCGTAATGTCAGCTTAATGATGCTCCTCTCACCCATAGACACAGTGCGCAGCTGTCAGCAGCCAATCACTGCCGATCAACGAGGCACCACAGACATGGCGTCCCCTCCAAAATAAAGACACCATCCAAGGCCATGCCCCCCTCACCGCATTGCCTCCGCCCACAACTCTTCCCTCACCTGACAAAGACAAACTGCTGTCAGACCATGCCCAACAGGGTCCTGTATAGCTTAAACCTAGAACAGATTCCAGGTTCTTACCATCTACATGTTCACTGTCCTCTGATTGGTCCAAATCTCTTGTCACATTGCTGACCAGACGCAGTCCACAGGCTGTGGACACAAGCAGGGATATTAAAACTACTAAAGTTAAATATTTCGTTTCCTTCTCACACAGATTTACTCACGTTTGTTGGTGCAGTTCAGAGAAATAACCTCCCCATTGCTGCAGGTTTCACTGTGGAAACAAGTTACATCATCAGACTGTGGGTTCTTCTGGACAGGGTCTAGTTCTGTTTCTACACATCAAGAGTCCAGCAGAGATTTTGGAGCATCAGCTTCTGCCTTTAAGACTTCAAGACATATTTTCTGGGGACATCTATGCATTTTTCACCAAGACGAAGGAAAACCATCTTCTAAAGGCCTGGCTGATGAACAGGAGGGTACAGCTGCTAAAAATATATTGAGCTCATGTGGACCAAAAGGAAATACAATACAGACCAAATTAAATCACTGAAGGAAAGAGAAGTTTAATATCTGTCCTCAAGGAGTCCTCCAAATTTTAGATGTGTTTCTGCTCCAGCACAGCTAATACAAATGGCTGAATTACCCCTTCTGTAATGGCCCAGTAATGACTGGACCATTAGATTCTGGTGGAAAATAAACTTTGATAGATTGGTTGGTGTGTTGAACCATGAAAACATTTTAACCATACAGGAAACTGGTCCCCGAGGACTGACTTTACCTTGACCCAATCATTAGATGCAGATGTGTTCAAGCAGGGAAATATCTAAACCAGGGGTCTCTAACTCCAGTCCTCGAGAGCTACTATCTTGCAGCTTTTAGATGCATACCTGCTCACCATGCCATCAAGTTTGATAAAGGCCTGGGAACAAGCTATTCAGTTGATTCAGGTGTGTTGGAGCAGGGATGCATCTAAAAGCTGCAGGATAATAGTTCTCATGGACTGGAGTTGGAGACCCCTTATCAAAGCCATGTAGGAGACCTGCCCATTGCTGCTGCAGTGTTGCAAATCAGTGATTCTAGTTCTTATTTATGGTCTTGTCCTGGTTCTGATTTTCCTGACCTCACACTTGTATTCATTGTTCCATTACTGGTGACTGTGATGGTTACAAATGGTGAGTCCTGAGGCAGAACTGGTAGCAGAGACGCTTCTCCAGACCTGCAGACAGTCAACATCAATGTTCAGAACAAGTTCTGATTCTACTGGAACTGTCTGCAGCTCCCTGTCCCCTGACAGGTTATGCATACCTGTGTCCTAGGTACTGACAGGTAAAGTCAGACAGCTGACGGTTCCAGTTGTCAGAACACACGGTGTGCAGAGTGGAGACGACCTGAAACTGGAGGCGACTGGACCTGTTTACCTGCAAAATAACTGATAAACAAACAGGTAAGGAGTTGTTGCCTGAGATTGATAAGTGTTGAGTCCGATACAAACTGATAGTCAGACTATCACATATTAACTGAGAGATCAGCTGAGAGTCAGGTAGGAGCACAGACAGGTTATCAGTGATGTCTCTGATTTATGAACGCCACCTTAATTGAGCATGAGGAAGGAGCCTGAAAGGGGTAACATAAAGGAGTTGAGTTATGATGACCTGAAGGAGCAGCTGCTCATGTTTACAGGCGCTGTGGTCAGACTCTCATTTTTTCAATATCTAGTGGCCATCAGTGGTATTACACGCCAGGATACCTGTCAGCAGGTGAGACATGGTGATGACTGCAGCTTTTCCTCCATCAGTTTGTGGGCTGTGATGCTCTGTGTTTCCATGGTAACAGGATACCTAATAGGACTGTTTACCCGTTTCAGTGTCCTGTTACCGTCCAACTGAAGAACAGACAGATCAGAATTAATTACAGCAACTGGGACAGAACTAGCTTTCATTTTCTCTTGTTCTGTTAGACACCTGATCAGACCTCTGGTGGGTCAAGCTGTTCTGGTGAAGTTGTGGCTGTTGTAGGTTAAAAATGACAGAACCTAAATTCTGCAGATTTAGGAACTCAGGTGGAGACCAGTTAGCTCTCCACTTGTCTGTGGACTGGTGGGACTCACTGGGTGTCGGGTTCTGGGAGCTTGTCTGTTTTCTGCTTGCTGCTAACCTTATTCGTCCAGCAGAGGGTGTCGAGCTACAGGAGGAATGTGGACAGGTGTTTCCCATCTTCTGATCGCCGTGTATGCTACTTAAGCCGTGGCTGCCTGCTACTCGTCGCCTGAGTGTTGAGCCTATGTGGTAATCATCTCGAGCCAGTTTTTGGGTTTTGATCTGCTCTGTTCCTTTCTGACATTTGTGTTTTTGCCTTAGGTATCAGTAACCTTGATGTCCATCGATCCCTTAACTATTCCTCGAGCGCTTGGAGCCTTTTGGATTACCTGTCTGGAATTCTACGTACACTCCTGGACTGAGCAATCTTCACCTTTTACTGGATCTGTGCTACATTACGACAAGCGTACTTCTCCTGCAGACCTGTCCACCCTCCTATGTAACTCCTGCTTCACCTTCCGCTCGCTTTCCACAGAAAGCACGTTTCGCTGTGAGCTCTACTTCAGTTCTCCTAAACCCTGTCTCCCCTGGCGGATTCTGTTCACTCTCTAGTAAGAGCATTTATTTATATTCATGATATTTATATTTATATATTTATATATACATTGCCGTCCTGTTTTCTTATCAGTTCTTTTTTCTCGCACAGTTGGAGAGACCAGATCCCTGTCATCCCTGTGTAGAATTTAGAAATAATAAACTTCTTTTCACCGTTTGATGCTCTCTACTTGTGTTCTTTCTGCATGTGGGTCAGATCAGTGTCAAAAATGATCTCACTGGGACTGGGTTGGTATAAATTAACACCAATAAAAATCAGTTGCTGAAACCAGGAGAGACTGGTTCTGGTTCTGTTTGAGTTCTACTACTGGTAAAGGATTCTGTATTCTGCTTCGGAAGCAGTGAACACTGATTGAACCAGGATAAGTTTATGATGTAAAACCGTCCAGTGCTGGGAATTAACCAATTTTACCTTGTCTACATTGGTTCTTTGTTACATCACATATTCTCACATATAAACCCCTTTCATGATCAAGCGCCATCATACATCAGAAAGCAGATTGGTCCATATGTTCCTAACAAAACCCTCCACTCTCAGACTGGTGGTTTACTGGTGGTTCCTCTCAGAGAGCTTCTATCTTAGCCTAAACATTCCTGCCAAGGACTCCCAGCTTCAGACTGATTCAGATCTCTGCTGAGAGCGACTACAGATTCCTCTTAGTGAGGAGGTGTGGTTGACCTTTAACCTGTCCTGCTGCTGAAACTATTTAATTTCCTCCTAGAGGGATGATAAAGTTAATCTTATCTCTATATTAATAATTGTATGATTGTTCTAGAAGTTTCTGTTCTCATTGACTCGACTGTTTAGGGGGTGGATCTCTGCACCATGGAGCTGGTAGCGTTTTATTCATTCACTGTTGTTCATTGGAGGAGAAGATCTCTCCTAATGCTTTCTCTCTTGCTCTCGGTGGAAAACATACACATTTTCTCTCCCTCCCTCCCTGCTGATCCCTGCTTCTGCTTTTTGTCTGTGTTTTTCTCAGAGCCTCGCTTTGCATATCCTCCAAACTTGTAAATTATGGATTTGATCAGCTGGTCTCTCAATGTAATTGATCAAATTTCTTTTCAACGGGAAGACAGGGTAAAGGAGAACCTCTTGTCCAGACGGGACGTTCTTCTCTGGAAACACAATGGATTCTTGGCAGCAGTGGAAGATTGTGTTCCTGACTACGATGTCGGTCGAGGACGTAGAAAATGTGTACATATTTGGACTTTTGATAACAGGATTTCTGCTTTCTGGAGTTGGTGGTTACCTGGCTTATCGAGTGATTCGCAAAACTTGGGCGGCTGTTCAAAGCTTTCTAAAGCTGCCTGCGATGTTAGATGGAGTCTGTAGAGCGATCAACACTCAGACTGAAATGTTAAGAGAACAGAATCGCAAGCTGGACACGATTCTTGAACAGAATCACAGCCTGGCAGCGGTTGGACTCAGAGGTTAAAGGATATAATCTTGGAGAAGTTGTACGTTCCAGATCTGCAGAAAGTACCAGAAATTTGGCTATTTGGATTCACAATTGAGACACACCAGTAAAACTCTTCAGTTGGTTGGAAATTCACAACTGCCTGAACCACAACATTTATTGTTTTTCTAAATCTGGCGTCCCAATGTGGCCAGACTCCACACCCTCCAACAAATGGCGTACTGGCCTCCAACGTCTCACGACACTCAGGTCTACATCCAAAGATGCTTAACCTGCTGCCAGTTTCAGCCATACCAGCCAATCAGTCAACCTCCGCTTCAGCGAAGGGGGGTTACATTACCTTGGTTCCACCTTCAGACCAACTGGGTCGAACAAGCTCCAAAATTAGCAGGAGGTAACAAATTCCTCCTAACTGTGACATGCAGCTTCATTAAGTCGGTTGGGCGCTTGTCAGAAAAGATTGACACTGTCATCCCAGCTGCTGCTCTTTAGCTGAACCAGATGAAGTCCTACATCGAACTCTCCTCCCCAACAACAGAGCTTGTCTCCATGTCCGGGAAAGGAGAGACCAGTGCATAGGACCAGTTTAAATAGGTGCATGTTTCATAAACTCACACTAACATGCTGTAACCAGTAACAACTTTCTTCAACAGAAACAGTTAAACCTATAACTACCTTCTAGGACACAGTGTTAAACTGTAAATTGGCACAATAATTTCTCATTAACACTCTGCATGCACAGCAGACCCTCACAGAAGTGATTAAGAATGATGTAATGGACACACACGTTGCCAGAGATTTAATGCAAAATCTTATTAATAGAGGTTGGTTCATCTGTAGAGAGTCCCATCAAGGCACAGATATCTACTGGCCTAGTTCTGCTGAACTTAGTGGAGAAAATCCTAAGTCCACCACAGCAGACACCTTGCAACCTCCACAAACACACCTGGCTTATAGCCTAAGTAGTGCAGTTCAATTATTCTTTTCTCCCTCTTTTCACATCTAGATAGTTTAGAGACAGGAGTCATATTAAACCCCATAATCTTTTGGAAGAGCTAATGGTTTAAGCCTAAACCTGTTTTAAACGTTGGTTTTGTTAAAGATTACACACCACATACAGGCAGGTCAACCGTTTACAGGCCAAGATTGATTCCCTCACATTCATTTCCCCACAGTTCATAGCACCACCTTTGCCAATGACACAGGCAGGTTCCAGTGCCTAATAGAAGTTGGACAAATAAGCTATGAACCATGATTTGATTTTGTTTTTATATATATATATATATATATACATATACATGTACTGTATCTTTTTATTGTAGTTTCACTTTGTCTCAGGGTTACCAAAGCTGATGACCAAAAGAATGTAATGATGATATGAATGTATTGTCCTGTATTTTCTCATTGAACAACATAGAAAGGTATGAGTCAGAGTTTAGCCCTGCCCAGGCTAACCTCTATCCTGCCCAATCATAGGCTTTTGAGGAACGAACTGAGTGGTGAACCTCCATTCCTGCCAACAGGAACACAGAGACAGTTTGTTTTGCTTTACTTCACCACAGATCACTGATTGTTCAACTAAGGACAGAATGGTCTCAGTAGCTTCAAAGACTGCGATTCATCTCACTCTTTGAACCTAGGGGGGAATGTTGGACCATGTTTTGCTTAATATTGGACCATTTGTAAGTTCCTGGACGCTACCAGGCCGTCTGGCATCATCGGCCATTTTGTATCCCAGGATAGTCCGCTGCTTCAAATCCCAGCGGGCACCGTGGCTGATATGATGGGGCCGTTCCAGTTCTGACGTCACAATGGGCTATTTAACAAAGTGAGCCCTTTAAGGAGGTGCTTTCAGCTTGGGACCGAGACGCGATTACCACGCAACTGGAGCATCACTTTGGACAAGAAATCCCACGTGGCCTTTATACTAAACGAATTAAGCTTACAGGAATAAGAAGGCTTGTAAGTTTTCAACTTTACCAATCGAAGACGTGGGTTTAACATGTAACCAAAAAAAACACAGAGTTTTCAAGGAGACGCAATTTTTCCCCCTTGTTTTTTTTTGTTCCAGTCAACTAGTGACGGTCTGTCATATTTTTCACCTTTCTGCCAAGAAGGCCACAAGGACGATAAACGGACTGCTTTGCTGAGTATCCGCAGACGCGTGGAACTCTTCAACCCCTTTCTCTCTCTCCCTATGCTCAGAGGAGACATCAAAATCCATCCTTTCCTTTTATTTTTTTTATTAGAAATAGCTTGGGCAGGGTAGAGTAGGGATTTAGTGTGATTTAGAATCGCCACTTTTAGTCTAATGTGTTCTGAATTGTATGTGCATGCCATTGTTTTTTGAAACTTGATTGCTGTTGAATTTTGGAGGCCGCCGAGTCTCACAAGTTGTGTTTTTACTGTCTGGATACCTGAACGCAAGTGCGCTGTGAAACTGGACTGCTATAATAACCGTATGGTGAAAATCAACCATTTTCTTTGTCTTCAACTTCGTGCTGTACTAGCTTGCTGGCAAACGTTTTATTATCCTTTGTCCTCTGGGTTTACAACTTTGCTTGGGGAAGTTTTATGACTGCCTGTGTCACAGTGAGCTACACTTGGAGGAGGGGGGGCGCTCCCATATTATCACTTGTTACCATAACTGGTGGTTGGATTTTCATACACGCTCCATGTAGTTTTGTTCTGTTTTGTTTTATTCAGTTTAGTTTGATATTTTACCCTTTTTAGTAGAACTTTGCTTGCTTGATTAGGTGAAAATTATTGTATCGGAAGAGCGAATTGGATCAGGGCTGTTGATTTAATAAATATAAACGTAGATAAAGAGAAAGCGTTTGTGTTTATTTTGTGCAAGAGTGATTTGTCAGTCAAAATAAGGCTTAAGTTCTCCACGTTTTGGCAGAAACGGTTGACTAAACAATGACATCTAGTAATAGTTATAAACTATTACTGAGAATTTAATAATTGTAATTATCAAAAGCTTTGAGCCACAATTACAACACCAGAGGACATCTCTGGTTTCGATTCATAAATAAGGATTTTTGGTTAAGAAATTAATTTTCTCAAATTATGATTTTTAATTATAATTCTTGATAAATATTAATTAATCAATAATCATAATCCCAACAGTTATCATCATGTCTCCGTTCTGGAAACCTTTCAACACAAACAGAAACAAAATCCTGACTGTTTGCTGACCCGGTGGACTGATTACCAACCAGTGACGTACCACAGTCAGCTTCATCAGAACCATCAGGACAGTTGACCACGCCGTCACATTGACCGTTACCATGGATGCAAGCTCCCATCTGACATTGGAACTGAGCAGCTGCACATGGAGCTGTTCATAAATAGACCATCATCAGCAACAATCAGAACATCCAGTCTGAGAGGACCAAGAGTCTCTGAGGTGTGATGTGATCTCACCTGGAGACCCCAGGTCCACCCCACTGGTGAAGTTGGCTCTGAATCCTCGACCATAGCCCCCGCTGTCCGTAAAGAACCATACTGTCACCTGATTGGATGTCGAGAACAAGTCATGGGCGGGTCCTGTGCTGCCAGTGAGGACAGCTTGAAGAAAAACAGCAACATGCAAGTGAAAACAAAGTCACCTGTCAACTCGAAGAGGACAGGTAAAATACAAACGTACCCATTAAGGTGGAGTTTAGCTCCGCCCCATCTCGCACCTCCACCATGTCATAGGTTGCCTCCACATCAAAGTCCAGGAAGTGGAGCTGAATGTTCTGACCCTGTAGAGCATGTAGAGTCCACAGACCTGCAAAACATAATCATGGTTTTATCAGACACGAAGAGACACTCAGTCAGACACATTAGTTGATTCACAAAGTCACAGGGAGGAGTCAGACTGTGAGAACAGGTGGAGACAGAGGTGGAGTCAGAACAGATGTACTCACACTTTGCCATATTTCCATAGGAATGTGGGTAGTTTGGAGAGCTAAAGGTAGAATTTGGCTCCCAGAGGTCCAAAGGTCCTCCACAGTCAGCTGAACCACTCAGAGCAAAGGGGGCAGTGTTACAGGATGCAGGTTACAGTTGTGAACATGGCTTTCCTCAGTACAGTGTTAAGATTGATAGGAAGACAACAACATTATACAGTACTGAATAAGAAAGGATTATTTACTGGTTGAAAACAAGTACTCCACCCAAAGGGGGCGTGGCCTGAGATTTACCTTGTATGGGGGTGTGATCAGATATGCCACTTTGCCCTGTAACATTTAATCTGGCCTGTGACCCACCTGGTATGGGTGGCATAGTGGTTGGAGGTGGGACGTTGGTTGGCTCTGGGGGGGCATTGCCACAGGGATCAGAGCTCAGTGTGATGTCATCCAGAGCTATGTCGTTCCACGTGCCTCCCTTCTTCAGAGCTTCAAACTCCACCTGCAGAGGTCACATGATGACTCAGGTGGCCAGTGAGACTGGTTGATGTATGGACCTTCTGGGTGATGTCACTGACCATGGCCTCCGACGTTAGGTTTAGGGTCACCTGGCCGTAGTTCCAGGTGTTGCCATAGTTACCATCTTTCTGGAACAGCACGATGACATCAGCATATGGCTGTGATGAAAGTGGACTGAGGAAGACTCTGAGACGGTGGACGTCCTCACCAAACATATGATACCTGCAGACACGTTTACCTGTTAACTCAGAGAAACTCCCCGTTTGCTCACTGGATTCACACCAGAGAGCAGAGCGGCATGCAGGGTAGATGCCGCTCATGTGCTCTAAGAGATCTCTTCAGAACTCTTAGAGCAGATCTAAGCATGTAGCCCCTTCAGATCTCTTAGAGCATTATTGTCAATCTGAAAGCCCGCGGGCCACATCCAGCCCGGGAATGAATTATTCTTGGCCCGCATGGTAGTTTTTAATTACTATTAGAGCTGGCCCGCTGGTATTGTACCCACCATCATAATACTACAAGTCCCACAATGCACTGCCCATTGGGCGCGTACAAGTCCCTGGCTCCCTCCTTAATCAGCAGCTTTATGCAGCTATATGTTCGTGCATGTTCGGGCAAAGCTGTATCTCTTCTTTGCACAGACAGTGTGGCTGTGATGAAAGAAAACAATATAAGACGACACTAAGAAACGTGACACCATGACCGATACAAGACTCTGGACATGAAACAAAGGTTTCAGAACTTAGAAGAATTGAAAAAATCACCCCAAAGGTTTAAATCACCGCCAGTCTAAGTCTTTTCTGGAGGTGTTAAATTCAGAATATGGTCACTTGCCCTATCACACAAAAACTCTGTAAACCTGGTGCTGACTTCAGCAGACATTTTTGCGACCCAGTTAGTATCTGCATTTAAAACGTGCTAAATCTTGATGCAAAAACAGCCCTGCAATCTATTTTTAGTTTTGATAAGTCGTGTTGCAGGTGGTAAAATCCCCCTCCCATGTCCTTCTATGTAATGTAATATCCTCCTCCCATAATTTTGGGTCTTTTGGTCATTATCCTTTATTTTGTTGTTGCTGTTCAGCACATTTTACAAACACATGACTTGCACCTGGTTTGTAGATCAGCTTTGCGGATGCAACCCAGTTTGTACACGGTTTTGTTCACAAAAACCTTTTGAAGATCAGGCCCCAAGTATCTGGTTCATACAAGCGAGCATCACTGACCTGCAAACTGAGCTTCAACAGATTTTCAGTATATAATGCAGTTTCATTTTGAGTATTTTGTTCTCTTGCTACTACAGGACTACATTTGATTTTTCTTTGAATTCTGAATGAGGTATGAATGTTTGAAGATGTTATGATTTGGGGTTGTTTGGTTTTTGGTTTCTGGGTTTTTGTTGGTCTTATTCACAGTTCAAGTTTTGAATCATGTTTCTGTTTATTTTCCTGGTCATGCTTTAGTTTTGTCGTCTTGTTCATGTTTTGTCAAGTTTGGTTTTCGGATCTGGTTATGCTTTTGCTTCATGTTTTTCTAGTTTCTGTTAGTTTGTGTTCAAGAGTCTCTGTTTTGCTCCAGCCACGTTTTGTTCTGTTAATTCGGATCACCTGCACCTATTAATCTGTCTTCTTGTTTCACCTGGTCACACTACATAAATACACACCTGTTCTGTCATTCATTGCGGAAACATTTCTCATATCATGTCTTGTTCTCAAATCATGCTCTTGTCTTGCTTTGTGGATCATGCCAAGCCCGTCCTGCCTGTCTGTTTATTGTTTTGTTCCTGCCTCTTCTGAGAGTGAGTTTTTGTTTTATATTAAATCGTTTTTGCACTTACCATCACGCTGCCTGCTCGTCTGCATTCTGGGGTCCTATCTCGCAAGCCATAACACAAGAAAAATGTGTTTACTTGAATTTACTCTGGAATAATTACAGATGGAGCCATAGGCAATGAATGCAACTGATTTTATTTATTTTTGACATGTTACTATTTGAAAGCAGTGATGAGTATCTTTCAGACATCACCCACATACTTCTCAACCTAACAAGTTCTGAAATAACATGTCAGGCTTTTGAGTCTTTGTTGTTTTATATCACCCCATGGTTGTAATGGGCTTTGTGGTAGGTCCAGGTTCAGCATGTGCAATAAGGTCATTTTGACAAGTTTTTAATAAACATTGTACTGGTTCAGCCCTCGACTTGTGTTATTTTGAAACGTTTGGCCGTCTGTGTATTTGAGTGTGACACCCCTGTCCTAGAAAAAGCAGCAGCAGAGTGTTACCATGAATTATAATTCATGGCACATGGCACATAGTTGATAATGTTAGCTGACGCACACAGGTGGCAAGAAAAACATGTATTGTCTACATGGCAAATACTAGGTCTGTCTTTAGCTACGGTATCACTTGCTGCTTTGGTACCCTGACTTTAAAGGCAAAAGCCCAGATTCATAATCTGGTAAAGACTATGGACTATGGACACCCCATTACTTCAACCTTCCAAGATCTGTTTGAACATACCATCCTAAGACATACTCTTCTCCATGGATGTATGACGTCAAGGGGGGAGTCCCGCGGTTCCTTTATATGAAAATGAGGTTTTTAGGATTAAAAACCAAATTTTCTTCATTTGAAGATTAGCAAATAGGTTTGCGTGTCATTTTATACACGCAAACCTGTTTGCTAATCTACAAACGAAGTGCTAATCGATTTGCGTGTGTAAAATCAGTGAAACAGCGGTTGCAAACTTTTTTGTGTATTTCCCTTACGAATATGCAGAACATATGAAAATTACCCAAATGCGCAAACATATGGGAGGGGGAAATGTAAATGTAATCCCTTATCACCTGCAACGGATTGCAGTGCTGCTTCTGCGTCTAGATTTAACACATTTAAAATGCAGGTACTAACTGAGATGCAAAAATGTCTGCTGTCACTGTGGCCAGAAGGAGGCATGGATAGAATGACATGACAGAGAGAGAGAAACGTCTGTTCACGTGTCAACAGATTTACATTGTCAAAAATAAAAATAATAGAAATAGATGAAAAAAGAGGATTCTACGTAGGACTATCTAAGGTCTGATTTGGAACCAATCACAAACAGAAGCAATGACATGTCCTATGATAAAACTCCATTGAACATTGTTGGGACCCACAGCCATGGATACAACATGAAAGATGCGGTACAAACTTTTCTGTAACTTTGAAAATAATTGCATTTAACCAACTTCCAGCCCAACTTAGGAGGGGGGGTAGCAGCGGACTTCCCATGATGCCACTGGCTGTATATAAGCACTGGCTGTACACAGCGCGCTAATGTCTCTTTGCTGGCAAACAGACATAAACTCTTCAAACTGCATCCAAGGGTGTCATACGCGATCATATGCACAAAGTTAAGTACGAATGAATCACTGTTTGTGTACCCGGTATTCATTCATGAAAGCTACAGAAAGCAAACTGTTTCCAGAGAATTCCCTGCAGAGACCCTGTCTCTACGACACCTAGTGGAGCGGTTTCCCGGTCTCAAGGAGGACAACAGAGACCGCATCACCGTGGTAACGTGCAGTTTGGTCGGCCGAACAGAACGAGCCACCAGCCACAGCTCCGGAGGTTAGCTGTAGCTAACCTTTTGTTCACAGAGTTTCTTCAAACTTCGCCGTCGCGCAGACAACTTTCCCTCAGCACGGTTCATGAGAGGTTAGGGTTTGAGCAGAGTGATAGAAGTGATTTAGGATGAAATGGTCTAAACATTTTTTCGTTTTATGAAGTTTTGTTTTGTTTGTGAAACTCAGCTATCTTGGTGCTAGCAGGATATCTGCAGCACACATGCTCAGTTTTGTGTTCTGTGTTTGTTGGTGTGTGTTTTTCAAAGTTAAGACAAACTTTATTAAAGGGTGATTTGAAACACAGAAGATTGATCATAACGCACCGTCCGTGCTCATGCATTTTAACCCTTTTATTGACGGTATTTTTAAACATGTGTTTGATTCTGGTAAGAAGCTATCAGCTTCTTTTCTTAGCTCTAACTGCTAACAGGTAAGAACACGTGCATACGTAAGCCCATTTCTCCAGAAAGATTTGGCTCTTTTTCCAAAATATTCCCTTAAATATTTTACCATTTCCTTTAATAATGTTTCTTCAAATATTATTTTAATAAATAAAGAAAGCTAATGAGAGACCGTTGAGAATTAGTCATCCAGAAGGTTGGTTTTATTCAGCAGATAATTATTTAAAACATTATTTTATTAAAATAATGTTTTATCTGATATTGCATTGTGAATGGTTGTCTAAACGTTTGCTGATTATTGCCTAAGTTAGTTCCAAGACTAACTTAACTTCATTTCTGGATTTTTCAAGATTAGTCTTCATTATTCTTTAATTCTGCTTGGTAGTTTAGTTGAATTGTTTTAGCAAAGTAAAGAGTTTGTTGATTGAAATATGTTTGACTTTGAGTTGACTTATTTTTGTTAATAAATTCTTGTATTTTAAGAAATTGTGTGAATTTATTCCATATATGTGCAGAGTTTATGCTGTTCAATAATGTCAGAGCTCATCTCACACCTTTCTATTTTGTCCTAATACCATCGCCTTAATGGGCTGGTATTCACAGGACAACCCTTAACAGACCGGAATATTATTTGATACAATATTAAAGTAGGGCTGCACGGTGGTGCAGTTGGTAGCAATGTTGCCTTGCAGCAAGAAGGTCCTGGGTTCAATTCCTGACCGGGGGTCTTTCTGCATGGAGTTTGCATGTTCTCCCCGTGCATGCGTGGGTTCTCACCGGGTACTCCGGCTTCCTCCCACAGTCCAAAGACATGCCTGTTAGGTTAATTGGTCTCTAAATTTCCCTCAGGTGTATGAATGAGTGTGTGCTTGGTTGTTTGTTTGTTGCCCTGTGATGGACTGGTGACCTGTTCAGGGTGAACCCCGCCTCTCACCCATAGACTGCTGGAGATAGGCACCAGCTCCCCCGCAATCCAGTATGGAAGAAGTGGTAGAAAATGACTGACTGACTGATATTAAAGTATTGATATTAAATAATATATTCAGATTCATAGTCACAACAACATACAATCCTTGATAATCACATGCAACATGCCCACTTATTGAACAAGCAATTTGGGGCCCCCTATTAGGAGCCTTTGAATATCAGGGCCTAAGTTTTACTACACATCTATATGTATGGCAATTAATATTTTTATACCATTTGGTCTTCTCATATCCCCAGTCGTTCGTGGCAGATAGCCGCTCACACTGAGCCTGGTTCTGGTTCTGCTGGAGGTTACTTCCTGTTAAAAGGGAGTTTTTCCTCTCCACTGTCGCTACATGAATGCTCAGTATGAGGGATTGCTGCAAAGTCAACACCAGTGACTGTCCACTGTCTCTACATGCTCATCCAGGAGGAGTGAATGCTGCAAGTCACTGACTGGATGCAATCTGCTGGGTTTCCTTAGATAGAAAAAACTTTTAACCAGTTTGAATAATAAACGGAATTTAACTGCACACTTTGATTACTAGGATCATCTGGCATGGATGTACTTTTAATTTGTCTGTATGATTGAAGTGGACTACTATACTGCTGTATATTTTAGCATAGAAATGCGTCTGATAGGGTTGTTCTTTTGTAAAGTGCCCGGAGACGACGTTTGTTGTGACTTGGACCTGTATCAAAAAACTTTAGCAAAACTGAACTGGTCTTTGGCCACAGATGATCCCCTGGTATCACTACTTCATCCTTAATAATAACCTTATTTCACAGTACAACACTCTTCACACAACATGATGGATCCGTTAGTTGTATTTGCTGATACCCCAAAAAGAAACAGTAACTACGGGGATGATGACATGCAGCTCTCCAGCTTATATCAAGCACTTCACATCGATATTCTATTTTTCCGTTGTTTACATGTTTGTTTGTTGTTGTTTACCAGAAGCTCAGGCACATGGGCTGTGTGGGCAGAGTAAGAGGGAGGCTCTGGATCCTGAAGCTCTTCTGCCATTGGCCAGGACTCAGAGGAGTGACGATGTAGAAACCTATCAGAGATCAGATATGTTTCTGTATAGAATCATCCTTTAATGACAGAAACATGACAGGTCATGACCTCCTGTTCTAACCTACCTGAACTATTCCCTAGAGTATGATCAGCACTTGGGCCTGTTGACGGAGGATAGGTGGAACCACTAGCTCTGATCCAGTCACCTTCATCATCCTGCTGCTGCCTCCAGAAACACACACCATCCTCAAAGCTGCAGCTGAGCTTCTCCTGGTCTAAAAACACAAAAACATCACTAAAAATATTCAACAAGGTTAGGGTTCTGTGTATAGAAAACATTTGGTTCTGTTTATAAGAACGGGGTTAAGATTTGATTTATAGACCAGTGTTAAGGTTCAATTTATAGAACAGGATTGGTTCTGTTTATAAAACAGGGTTGGATTTGTTTATAGAACGGGGTTGGTTCTGTTTATAGAATGGGGTTGGTTCTGTTTATAGAACGGGGTTGGTTCTGTTTATAGAATGGGGTTGGTTCTGTTTATAGAACGGGGTTGGTTCTGTTTATAGAACGGGGTTGGTTCTGTTTATAGAACAGGGTTGGTTCTGCTTATAAAACAGGGTTGGATTTGTTTATAGAGAAGACGGCACCAAGTAGTTCTGTTCTTGTTTTATTTTTGTTAGTACAATAGAAATACGATAAAGTAGGATTTTAGAGCAATTTAGAATCGCCACTTATTATAGTTCAGTGTGTTCTTTGCAATGTCTTACTAAAGCTTTGACTGCTGTTGGACTCTGAAAGTGTGCTTTGAAGCTGTGTGTGTGTCTCAATGTGTTTTGAACACCTGAGCGTGGACTCAGGTGAACTTAAAAGTTGGGCTGTTAGAGGTTCTCAGAAGCCCTGCAGCTGCAGCTAGAACCTCATGGTGGAACACTCACTGTCTTCACTGTTTTTTCATTGGTTGCCGCCTAAACATTTTACGACCCATTGGGTTTCACTAAGCTCCCACTTTGGGGGTTTTATGACTGCGGGTTGGTGGAGGCCATTACAAAAGGGGCTGCCAATGTGAACATATTGCTGTCTACTGGTTACATGACCCACATTCCAAGTAAACCCAAGGCTTTGTTCCATTACCATTTTTGCCCATAATCTGCTGGTTTGACTTTCATAGATACTCAATGTTGTTTTATTTTTGTTTGGTTAGTCATTCTACCCCTTTTTGTGTAGAATTTGGCATGCTTGATTAGGAGAAGATTATTAAATCAGTGTATCAGGGCTGTTGATTTAATAAATGTTCATGTAGATAAAGAGAAAGCGTTTGTGTTTATTTTGAGCAAGAGTGATTTATCTGTCAAAGTAAGATCAAAGTTCCGCCATCTTAGGTGAAGCAGTTGATTAAACAGTGACATTTAGCGTGGTTTTGTTTAATAATGATCAATTATTAATGATAATTTATTAATTGTACTTATTAAGGGCTTTGAGCCCATAATCACAACACCAGAGGACATCTCTGACTTCTATTCGTAAGCAAGAAATCATTTTTCTGAATTATGATTTTTAATTAGGGCTGCATGGTGGCGCAGTTGGTAGCACTGTTGCCTTGCAGTTCGACTCTCGGCCGGGGGTCTTTCCGCATGGAGTTTGCATGCGTGGGTCCTCCCACAGTACAAAGACATGCCTGTTAGGTTAATTGGTCTTTAAATTGCCCTTAGGTGTATGAATGAGTGTGTGCATGGTTGTTTGTGTGTTGCCCTGTGATGGACTGGCGACCTGTCCAGGGTGAACCCCGCCTCTCACCCATAGACTGCTGGAGATAGGCACCAGCTTCCCCGCAACCCACTATGGAATAAGCGGTAGAAAATGACTGACTGACTAATCCTTACATAGAAAAGGGTTGGTTCTGTTTATAGAACAGGATTAGGGTTCTGTTTATAGAGCAGGGTTGGTTGGAACAGGTTTAGTTTTGTCTGCAGCTGCAGTCATGTCTTACTTGACAGTTCTGAGGTGTCGGCTGCTCTGTAGGTAGCTTTGAACCCTGATAGACTGTTGAAATCATCAGATGTAAACTCCACAGTTGATTGGTCGGTCAGCAGCCACACAGTACCAGGAGGGGCGGAGCCTGAGAGTTCAGCTGCCAATCAAATCAACAGGTGAGTCATCTGGTTTTGCAGCTGCAGGAGTCAGCAGTTCGTCATGTTTCAGAGAAACACTGAGAGGTGTTATTGGTTCACTGGATCCCGAGACCATTCTCCTGCTGAGATGAACACAGAATAAACAGATCTGTTCTCATGTTGTGACCTCCTACCTCTTAGAACTCTGTTTTGTCCAACTCCTTCATACAGCCTCAGGGCATCAACATTCGCTTCAGTCTCAAACTGATGGAAGTTAAGCTTAACGGAAAGTCCCCTGTTGACCCTGAACACATCATGACAGAAGAAAATACAACATTCCACCTTAAGAGGAAACCCTTGTCAGAAAAGACCTTCAGAACGGTGTGTTCTAGTTGGTGTGTGGGACCTGATAATCCAGCGGCAGAAGATGCTGCTGTTGTAGGTCTCGGACTCTGATGATGTAAAAGATCCATTTGATCCCTCCAGCACAAATTGTCCATCGCATGCTGTTCCTAGGGAGTGACAGGATACAGGAAGTGACATCAGCACCTGAACCTGCAACAGTCCTGCTGTCAGCTTCAATGATCAAAACATCAGCTAAAGATCTTTGGTTAACAGAAAGCTTAACTGACCGCAGGAAAAGGAAGCTTCATCAGAGGAGTCCGAACAGTGGGAGACTCCATCACAGAGCCAAGCAGTCGGAACACACATTGACCCATCAGAACAGGTTGTCTGACCAGGAGGACAAGTAACTGCAAAAGAATAGATCCATTGGAGACTGAACAGATCTGCTGGATACTAAACTGGACCATTAGAGGCTGACAGACTGACTGAAAAGAACTGTTAAAAATCTAACTGCACACATCTGGTTCGGATCAAAAGAAAAGACGCCTCCCCGGTAAAAACATTTGTCAGGACTGGAGCCTCCGTGGGACTGGAGCTCACTCAACAAAGGTTCTGACCAGTTGTTGAACCATGAATTCAGAGGGACTAAATCTTTAGCATTGCAGAATTGCAGTTTATGTGTTTTGTGGATCTGGCCATGACAATGCCCCATTTAAAGTATTTTGTGGGGGTATCATAGGATAACTTGGGTTCTTCAGCAAAAGCTGTTGGTGGTGCTCTGCAACAGCATTTCAATGTGTTGTGATGGAGAGGAAGGTCTTAGTGCCGGCAATGCAGACCAAACTCCTGCTCGGCTGGTAGAGAGACCGGATGGCCCCTAATAAAGGGCCCCCGATTCCATACTCCTGGAGCACACCCCACAGGGCATCACGAGGGACACAGTCTAATGCTTTCTCCAGGTCCAAAAAACACATGTGGACCGGTTGGACAAACTCCCATGAACCCTCGAACACCCTGTAGAGGGTATAGAGCTGGTCCAGTGTTCCACGGCCGGGACGAAAACCACACTGCTCCTCCTGAAGCTGAGGTTCGACTATCGGCCGGACTCTCCTCTCCAATACCCTGGCGTAGGCCTTACCAGGGAGGCTGAGGAGTGTGATCCACCTGTAGTTGGAACACACCCTCCGGCCCCCCACCACCCCAGTCTGCCAGTCCAGAGGCACTGTCCCTGACCTCCACGCAATGTTGAAGAGGCGTGTCAACCATGACAGCCCCACAACATCCAGATACTTGAGGTACTCAGGGCGGATCTCATCCACCCCTGAAGCCTTGCCACCATGGAGCTTTTTAACCACCTCGGTGACTTCAGCCTGGGTGATGAAAGAATCCAACCCTGAGTCCCCAGCCTCTGTTTCCACCACGGAATGCGTGATGGCAGGATTGAGGAGATCCTCGTAGTAATCTTTCCACCGCCCAATAATGTCCTCAGTCGAGGTCAGCATCCTCCCACGCCCACTATAAACAGTGTTTGCGAAGCACTGCTTCCCCCTCCTGAGGCGCCAGACGGTTTGCCAGAATCACTTTGAGGTCAACCGGTAGTCCTTCTCCATGGCCTCACCGAACTCCTCCCAGGCCCGAGTTTTTGCCTCTGACACAGCCCGGGCCGCAGCACGCTTGGCCTCACGGTACCCATCAGCTGCCTCAGGAGTCCCACAAGCCAACCACAGCCGATAGGACTCCTTCTTCAGCTTGACAGCATCCCTTACTGCCAGTGTCCACCACTGGGTTCTGGGATTGCCACCACGACAGGCACCGCAGACCTTAAGGCCGCAGCTATGGGCAGCAGCATCAACAATAGATGCGGAGAACATGGTCCACTCGGACTCTATGTCTCCAACATCCCCTGGAATCTGGTCAAAGCTCTCCCGGAGGTGGGACTTGAATACATCCCTGGCCATGGGCTCCGCCAGGCATTCCCGGCAGACCCTCACTATGCGCTTGAGCCTGCCGAGTCTGTCCGGCTTTCTCCTCCTCCAGCGGATCCAGCTCACCACCAATGTGGTGATCAGTGGACAGCTCAGCCCCTCTCTTCACCCGAGTGTCCAAAACATGCCGCTGAAGGTCTGATGATACGACAACAAAGTCGATCATTAACCTCCTGCCTAGGGTGTCCTGGTGCCAAGTGCACTGATGGACACCCTTATGTTTGAACATGGTGTTCATTATGGACAATCCGTGACTAGCACAGAAGTCCAATAACAAAGCACAGAGCACTGTGCAAACATTTTAGGCAGGTGTGAAAGAAGCATGAAAGCTTTTCAACACAGAAAGCTTTAAAAAAAAAATGGAAGTGTTGATTATTTATTTTCATCAATCGACAAAATGCATTTGTATATTTGTATATACAAATATACAGTGCCTCGCGAAAGTACTCGGCCCCCTTGAACTTTTCAACCTCTTGCCACATTTCAGGCTTCAAACAAACAGATATAAAATTCTAAGTTTTTTGTGAAGAATCAACAACAAGTGGGACACAATCGTGAAGTGGAATGAAATTTATTGGATGTGTCAAACTTTTTAACAAATAAAAAACTGAAAAGTGTGGCGTGCAATATTATTCGGCCCCTTTACTTTCAGTGCAGCAAACTCAGTCCAGAAGTTCAGTGAGGATCTCTGAATGATTCAATGTTGTCCCAAATGACTGATGATGATAAATAGAATCCACCTGTGTGTAATCAAGTCTCCGTATAAATGCACCTGCTCTGTGATAGTCTCAGGGTTCTGTTCAAAGCACAGAGAGCATCATGAAGACCTAGGAACACACCAGGCAGGTCAGAGATACTGTTGTGGAGAAGTTTAAAGCTGGATTTGGATACAAAAAGATTTCCCAAGCTTTAAACATCCCAAGGAGCACCTTGCAAGCAATCATATTGAAATGGAAGGAGTATCAGACCACTGCAAATCTACCAAGACCCGGCCGTCCTTCTAAACTTTCATCTAGAACAAGGAGAAGACTGATCAGAGATGCAGCCAAGAGGTCCATGATCACTCTGGATGAACTGCAGAGATCTACAGCTGAGGTGAGAGAGTCTGTCCATAGGACAACAATCAGTCGTACACTGCACAAATCTGGCCTTTATGGAAGAGTGGCAAGAAGAAAACCATTTCTCAAAGATATCCATAAAACGTCTCGTTTAAAGTTTGCCACAAGCCACCTGGGAGACACACCGAACATGTGGAAGAAGCTGCTCTGGTCAGATGAAACCAAAATCAAACTGTTTGGCCACAATGCAAAACGATAGGTTTGGCGTAAAAGCAACACAGCTCATCACCCTGAACACACCATCCCCACTGTCAAACATGGTGGTGGCAGCATCATGGTTTGGGCCTGCTTTTCATCAGCAGAGACAGAGAAGATGGTCAAAATTGATGGGAAGATGGATGGGGCCAGATACAGAACCATTCTGGAAGAAGACCTGTTGGAGTCAGTAAGAGACCTGAGACTGTGACGGAGATTTATCTTCCAACAAGACAATGATCCAAAACATAAAGCCAAATCTACAATGAAATGGTTCACAAATAAACGTATCCAGGTGTTGGAATGGCCTAGTCAAAGTCCAGACCTGATTCCAATCGAGAATCTGTGGAAAGAGCTGAAGACAGCTGTTCACAAACGCTCTCCATCCGACCTCACTGAGTTCAAGCTGTTTTGCAAGGAAGAATGGGCAAGAATTTCAGTCTCTTGATGTGAAAACTGATAGAAACAAACCCCAAGAGACTTGCAGCTGTAGTTGGAGCAAAGGGTGGCGCTACAAAGTATTAATGCAAAGGGGCTGAATAATATTGCACGTACCACTTTTCAGTATTTTATTTGTTAAAAACGTTTGACACATCCAATAAATTTCATTCCACTTCACAATTGTGTCCCACTTGTTGATTCTTCACAAAAAATTAGAATTTTATATCTTTATGTTTGAAGCCTGAAATGTGGCAAGAGGTTGAAATGTTCAAGGGGGCCGAATACTTTCACAAGGTACTGTATATATATATAGATATATATACAAAGGAAGTGGCTGATATGACCAAATCCTACCAATGACTAAAGAGGGTTGGTCTGAAGGACAGCACAGAAGCACTGATCATGGCAGCAGAGGAACACGCCTTGAGCCCCAATTCAATCTACCTACTGAGACAAGATCCCAGGGGCAGGATGTGCAAAGTGGAACCAGAACAAATCCAGTATCTTGCAGCAGAGTTTAAGATACTGGCAGGACATGGAACACCATAACCAAGTAGCCGGTATGGTGAAAACAAAATGGAGACCGAAGGTGGTGGAAAATAACCAAGCTAATAAACAAAATGGTAATGGCCAACCAACCAGACATTGTGGTGAACGATACGCAGCCAAGGACAGCTGCTGTGATCGACACGGCCATCTCAAACGGTGGAAAAGTGGGAACGTGAGAAAGTGGAGAACTAGCAGGGCCTCAGGGAAGAGCTAGATAGAGAGACTGGCAGGTCACTGCAACAGTAGTGCCCATAGTCATTGGAGCAGTGACCCCACACCGGAGACGTTGCTCCAACAGATAACTGGAGAAACATTAGAGATCTTAGTCTAGAAGTGCACAGTCCCAGGAACAGTATAGACAATGCAAGATACCTCTGGTAGACCTCTGGTAGAGGCCTGGAGCTTGAGATGAGCAGCCACCCACTCCAATCAGGAAACCGGGGAGTGGGTGAGAGAAGAGTTTAAAAAACCATTAGAGGTTCTATATATGAGGTGTAACAGAGCACCTGAATAAGACTCACCTGCTGTAGATGTGACTGTTGTGGCTACAGGTGTCGTCTGTTCAAGTTTCTCTGCAGAAACACAAACAGCTGCTGGTTGATTTGAAGAAGTAGAACTGAACAAGTGTGCAGCTGCAGGAGGCTGAATTACAATATTCCAGACTGGAAAATGTAGACCACAATTAATCTGACTAAATCTAATAAAACTGATCCAATCCAGTTTAATGTTAATTTAAAGTGGTCTAATTATTAAAATCTTACTCATACTAATTTAAACCACATTGATCTTATTAATCTGATACAGAATGATTTACTTAAACCTCTAAATTTTAAAGTCCAGATTCAGTCCAGGTATGTTTGAACCAGATCATCTCTTGTTTAAATAGGAAACACTGTTCAAGTTTCTTTGCCTAGAAGTTCTCCCTCCTCTAATAGAGGATGTGATTCTGCCTACCTCCTGCTGGTTGTTTGGCCCTCCACAACATTATCTCATGACAGACATCAGTTCAACTCAGACCTGTTTCTTGCTGAATATCCTGACTCAAATAATTAAAATGAATTGAATCTCCCCTCCTTGAACCGCCACCTTAACGTGTTGGAGGGGTTTGAGTGCTCGAATGATCCTAGAGGCTATGTTGTCAGGGGCTTAAATGCCCCTGGTAGGGTCTCCCATGGCAAACAGGCCCTGGGTGACGGGTCAGACAAAGAGCAGTTCAAGACACCTTCATGAAGACTACACAATCGAGGCACGTGATGTCGCCCGGGGTCCCACCCTGAAGCCAGATCTGGGGCTGGGACTCGTCGGAGAGCGGCTGATGGCCGGGTTGCTCCTCGCAGGACCCAGCCGGGCCAAGCCTGAACAAGAGATGCGAGGCCATCCCCCAGTGGGCCCACCACCTGCAGGGGTAAACATGAGGGACCGGTGCAAAGAGAATCGGGCAGCGGACGAAGGTGGAGACCTCGGCGGCCCGATCCCCGGATGCTTAGGCTGGCTCTAGGGACGTAGAATGTCACCTCGCTGGGGGGGAAGGAGACTGAGCTTTTGCGGGAGGTTGAGAGATATCGACTAGAAATAGTTGGGCTCACCTCCACGCACAGCGTGGAACCCATCTCCTTGAGAGGGGCTAGACTCTCTTCTACTCTGGAGTGGCCCACGGGGAGAGTTGGTGAGCTGGGATGGGTTTGCTTGTTGCCCCCCAGCTCAGCTGTCTTGTGTTGGGGTTTATCCCAGTGGATGAGAGGGAGGGTCGCATCGCTGCGCCTTCGGGTTGGGGACAGGCCTCTGACTGTCGTTTCGGCCTACGGGCTGAGCGGTGTTGCAGAGTTATCGGCCTTTTTGGCATCCCTGTCGGGGGTGTTGCATAGTGCCCCTCCTGTGGACTCCATTATTCTGCTGGGGGACTTCAACGCCCATGTGGGAAACGACAGTGACACCTGGAGAGGCGGGATCGAGAGGAATGGCCTCCCCGATCTTCAGACCTTCGGCTGCATGTTTTGGACACACGGTTGAAGAGAGGGGCTGAGCTGTCCAATAAATACCACCTGGTGGTGAGTTGGATCCACTGGAAGAGGAGAAAACCGGACAGACTTGGCAGGCCTAAGTGCATAGTGAGGATCTGCCGGGAACGTCTGGCAGAGCCCTTGGCCAGGGATGTATTCAACTCCCACCTTCGGGAGAGCTTTGACCAGATTCTGGGGGAGGTTTGAGACATAGAGTCCAAGTGGACCTGTTCCCGGTGCATGTTGGACTCCGGTAGAGCTGCCCTTCATCACCAGTCCTGTTCATAACTTTTATGGACAAGATTTCTAGATGCTGGCAAGGTGCGGAAGGAGTCTGGTTTGGGGACCAGTGGTCTCTTCTTTTTGCAGATGACGTGGTCCTGCTGGCCCCCTCAAGTCAAGACCTACAGCATGCACTGGGGCAGTTCGCAGCCGAGCGTGAAGCTCGGATGAAGATCAGCTCCTCCATGTCCGAGGCCATGATTCTCAACCGGAAAAGGGTGGCTTGTCCTCTTCAGGTTGGAGGGGAGTTCCTGCCTCAAGTGGAGGAGTTCAAGTATCGTGGGGTCTTGTTCACGAGTGAGGGGAGAATGGAGCGGGAGATCGACAGACGGATCGGTGCGGCTGCCACAGTAATGGGGGCATTGTGCCGGTCCGTTGTGGTGAAGAGAGAGCTGAGCCGAAAAGCAAAGTTCTCAATTTACGGGTCGATCTACGTTCCTACCCTCATCTATGGCCATGAACTTTGGGTCATGACCGAAAGAACGAGATCCCGGATACAAGCGGCTGAAATGAGCTTCCTCCGTAGGGTGGCCGGGCACTCCCTTATAGATAGGGTGAGGAGCTCGGCCATCCGGGAGGAGCCCGGAGTAGAGCCTGGGAACGCCTTGAGCTCCCTCACGAGGAGCTGGAGGAGGTTTCTGGGGAGAGGGACATTTGGGTGTCTCTACTGAGTCCGCTGCCCCGCGGCCCAATCCCGGATGAAGCGGAAGACGACGAGTACAAAATTAATCAAAAAATGTATAATCCAGATTATTCTGAAAAAAAATGATCTAATCCAGATTAATTTAAAACAAAGCGGACTTGATCATACTCAGTGAGAAGCTCGGCAAACTCTCATGTTCTTCTCATGTTGTGATGTTGAAGATTACCTTCAGTCAGGATTTCACATCACAGATTTACCTGTGATCTGGATGCTGTTGATATCAATCACCAATGCCCCTCCCCCTGTTATCTGAAGACCCGCCTTGAGCTGCTGCTCCACTTCTTTCATGTCAATCAGCTGACTGAACCATAGGTCAAAGGTCACGACCACACTGCCAGGACTAAAGGTGGATCAGGACCAAACTTCATATTATTAATAATCAAAGCACATACACTCATCAATAAATTAATTTAGCATTAATCAATAAATGTAATCAACCTAATGATCAGAACAATTAATGAGATCCATACTGAGTCAGTGCTGGGACTCATCGATCATTAATCTGACTGGAGATTAACTATTCGATCAATGACGGTGTGATTGATCAATGATTGATTAGATGTCTTACCTGAAGTGTTGAACCTGACAGAATCTGTAGAACCGCAGCAGGTCGCTGAAAGTGAATGCCTCAGACACCTGTCAACCAATCAGAGCTCAGACTGTCATCAGCTAACTGCTCCTACCTGATCAGTCTGATCTGAGATTAAGATTTCAGGTTATTACAGTAAAAGCCAGTATTATAACAGGGTGCTAATTCCAGTATTTCAGAATAAAAGCCCCAGCTATGTCTTTCCTGTGAACTTTCACAATAAAAGCTTCTGTTTTCTCACCAGTTGCTGAAGGTCAAATGCCAGGGATTTAAATTGCTTACTGCTGGAGTTTCTCAGCTCGTCAGAAAACTCAACTCCTGCTGTGATCACGATCCGACCAGAAAGCTGCAACGGTTCCTCAGCACCTGGACACATCATCCGTAACATCATCACGGTTAAACCTGCTGATCATGTGACCAGAACTGGACCGTTTACCTTTATGCGTCAGGCTAATCCAAGAAACGACACTCAGGCCAATGCAACAGACAAGGAGAAGGGATGAAATGATGGAAAGGAGGATCTCCACAGACGACAGGTGCCGGGACATCGTGACAGATTGAGTCCAATTCAGCTAAACAAGGTTAGATTAGAATCATTTCAAATATGTCGGCATATATGAGAACAATTCAGCCATTTTGAACCAGTTTCTGTTGCAAAACAACTTGATAAATCTAGCCTTAAACTGAACTGCAGAGTCACCACATGATGCTCCCCTCAGACCTCCCCGTCTGTAGGAACACTTAAATCAACTCATTAAATTAAAATGATCATATTTCTACATGAAAAATAACCCAATAATAATCATAAATGATTCCTTTATGTACATTGTTTCTCAGTATAAAGAAATAAATTGATCACTTTTATTTTTATTAGAACAGAACCAACACCTTCAGAAGCTCTTCTGAAAACTGGAGTTTCTCTAATAAACTATAAACTGTTAAACATGAAAACATTTGATTTCCTTCCTCAGAAACCAGAACCAAGTAATAAAGATGCCTGAAATATTAAAGGTGAGCTTTTTCATGTTAATTTTCTGTCCTCATGTTATTAAATAGGTATAATTATGTGTTGCGCAGGTTTAAAGATCTGAACCTAGCCGACCCGTAAACAGCAGAACCAGAATCATTTTAATGTTGTATTTTACCTGCTGCAGGCCTCAGATCAACGGTTTGTCGTGTTGAGACGGCAGGAAGCAGCTCTGATGTTGCTCTTCTGACTCTGGCTTTTATTAAGCTCTTATTGATCACTGACTCATTGAAAGTCAATGCTGCTGATAAGAGACCAGCGAGCGGCTCCAGTTCAACTCTATCAGTCCGTTTCAGATTCTGAAGCAACATTTAGGGCCGCCAGCATGACAAACATCAGATGTTCTTAACATGATGTTTTTAACATGTGTAGCATGTGGGAAGCAGATCAGATCCCTGTGTGTTTAATCTGTTTTTATAACCTCTGCAGGAGGTCAAGTTCTCTCTCTGAGCTGACGTCAGCTGCTGATTGTTGTTAATCTGAATCTAAAGTCCAGCAGCTGTAAAGCTGTTGGTTAATCTGGGTCCGGCCCCTGCTCTCACCTGGCTCCTGCAGCAGGTAGCTCACATGTGAAGCTGCAAGCTGATTAATATAGAATAAAACTGTGATAAAAGCAGGCTGAAACATGTCTTCTAATGATTATTGTTCTGTTTTTCTTCTGATTGGCTGATTGATCGTTACCTGTGTACACAGACACACCTGAGCAGGTTCACCTGCCAGTCTGATCCATCAGAGTTATCAGAACATAGTGCTGTTACCAGAGAGAGTTGATAACCAGAAAAACATGATGAATGACACTGAGGAAGAGAAGCATAATGGGAAGAAGTAATGCAGAACACGATGCAGAGACTTTGGTTGAAATCCAAACCTGCAGCAGTTAAACCTGTTACAATATGTCTGCTGGAGCAGGAGCTGGAGCTGATGTCCTGCATGATGGAGGCAGAAACATTCAGCCAGCAGTATCCAGTATTCTGACTCCTTACAGGTTTCACTTGGTACCGAGTCTTGGAGAATGTCAGCTGTTTATATAAAACCAGCCCTCTGGTCTACCGGTGGAGGTTTTCCTACTGCAGCCATCAGTTGCTGCCGGTGGAGGTCTTCCTTTAGTTTTTTGGGTCTACTGGTGGAGGTCTTCCTCTAGTAGCCCCCTGGTCTGTCGGTGGAGGTCTCCCTACTGCAGCCCTCTGGTCTACCGGTGGAGGTTTTCCTACTGCAGCCCTCAGTTCTGCCGGTGGAGGTCTTCCTCTAGTTTTTTGGGTCTACTGGTGGAGGTCTTCCTCTAGTTTTATGGGTCTACTGGTGGAGGTCTTCCTCTAGTTTTATGGGTCTGCTGGTGGAGGTCTTCCTCTAGTTTTTTGGGTCTACTGGTGGAGGTCTTCCTCTAGTGGCCCCCTGGTATGCCGGTGGAGGTCTTCCTCCTGCAACCCTCGGATCTGCCAGTGGAGGTCTCCCTATGGCACCCTCGGGTCTGCCGGTGGAGGTCTTCCTCTAGTAGCCCCCTGGTCTGCTGGTGGAGGTCTTCCTACTGTGGCCCCCGGATTTTCCGGTGGAGGTCTCCCTACTGCAACTCTCTGGTCTACCGGTGGAGGTTTTCCTCTAGTTTTTTGGGTCTACTGGTGGAGGTCTTCCTCTAGTAGCCCCCTGGTCTGCCGGTGGAGGTCTTCCTCCTGCAACCCTCGGGTCTGCCGGTGGAGGATTTCCTCTAGTAGCCCCCTGGTCTGCTGGTGGAGGTCTTCCTACTGTGGCCCCCGGATTTTCCGGTGGAGGTCTCCCTACTGCAACCCTTGGGTCTGCCAGTGGAGGTCTATCTACGGCACCCTTGGGTCTGCCGGTGGAGGTCTTCCTCTAGTAGCCCTTGGGTCTACTGGTGGAAGTCTTCCTCTAGTAGCCCTTGGGTCTGCTGGTGGAGGCCTTCCTGAACCTCCAGACTTGTTTTTTAATCTTCGAAGAAACTTTAAAAAAAAAACCATTTGCAACATCAACGTTTGTTCATTTGGATTTATTCATGAATATCAGAGTCCATCTCTGGTGAGAACCTGAGGAGAACCTTTGAGAACTAACTAAAGGTCAAACACTTGATGCTAGGAACAGATAGACCCAGACCTTTACTCTGAAGGTCATATCCTATTTCCTGTTCGGTTTATGACACAATATGATTCAAACATCGAGCATGATATTAACATGTTACATTTAACATGTTTCAGACAAGAAGGAACACGCCTCAGTTTAACATCCAACACTGAAGAACCTAACATGACTAAAACACAAACAGGAAGAAGTCGTTCTTCATAGGTAAAATCACCAAAATTAGACAAAATGATTTATTTCTTTAGAAAGCTGAAGCGAAATGTTGCCTGTTGTTGAACTGATGACCCATCCAGGAGGAACCCTTTCTCTGACCACTGGAGACAGCCCCCCGACAGTATGTCCCTTTCTTCTCGCTGCTTTTTAACGTGCAGCCACTTATAAAATAGGATGTTCATCCAACAGGGATTTCTAACAACAGACAAACATCTAAACCACCTTTTTCCAAGATTTCAGAGAAAGTAATTTTGATTTCAGAATTATTTGAGATCCAACAGCATCAATGAAAAGTTCTGGTCTGGTTTAAGCTCTGGCCATAGTACAGAGAAGGCCATGTGAAGAGTTTTAACAGTTGATTCAGGAAACTCTGCTGTTTTAGTTCTCTATGGACCATAATATTCTGCTCTCAGAGCTGCTTGGTATTTGAGGCTCATCATCTAAATCCGGCTTTAAGTCATATACTCCTGGTCAGTACTCCTCTTCTGCAGCTCCTTTTACCTGTGGGGGCTGCCTATGGACGCCAAAGCGTTCAAAATTAAATAAATAAATGAAACATCGTGAAATAAGTATCTACATCTATAAATAACAGATAATGATTTAATGTGACAATGATATTGTGAAATAATTGAATGCATATTAAATTCTCATTCATTATTATGAAATATATTTCATTTTCCATTAAAAATCAACTTTATAATATAAAAGAATTTTCATATAAAATTTTTACCTAATAATTGAAATTATTGTTGAGGCTATTTTTATGTAGTCAAGAATATGCAGACCACAGCACAGTTCACTGCGGTCCAGTGAGTCGACAGTCACGCCGGTGATGTCAGCTCTCTGTTAAAGATCAGCTTCACGCAGACAATAGAGCAGACCAGATGCCAATCCAGGCAACGGTTGAGTAATTAAGAGGAAAACAGAAAAGTAACCTTCAGAAAATGTATATTAATGACATATTTACAACTTTCACATACATGTTTATGTAAAAAATAAATAATTTTATTGTAGATTGTTGGAGAAATAACGGGTCAAAGTAGCTACTAATGCTTATCTGTTATATTTTTTTGTGTCACTTTCAGCAATTCTTTTCTCCACAATCATGAGAGGTGACAACACAATCTCTCAGATGATGTTAGAGGCTCATCTATACCAGTGTTTCCCAACCCTGCTCCTCTAGTACCCCTGCCCTACATGTTTTAAATGTGCCTCTGTTCCAGTACACCAGATTTAAATGATTGCATGACCTCCTCAGCAGCCATCAGAGCTAACGTCGGCTGGCATGACTGCCGGCTCACCGGTACGCAGTGAACTGTGCTGGGCGACACAGAAAACATAACAGCAATAACCCCGATGGTTATGCCAGACACCACTAAAGTCTTGAATGCTGGCTCTCGGGGGATCCACAATGGCATCGTCGATGCTAACATTCTGGAGAGCAATTATCATCCCGATCATTTGAAAGATGTCATCCAAACAACTCACAATGGCCTCATATGATAAATTATTCCCCTCAGTTTGATCTGCTAAGGTAACCAGAGCTGAATGACATTAAAAAAACTCCACCATCCTTCCTAAACCTTGACCTTTTATATGACAGTCTTTTATATTATAAAGCTGATTTTTAATGGAAAATAAAATATATTTCATAATAATGAGCTGAGATTTAATATGCATTCAATCATAGCACAATTTAATTGTCACATTAAATCATTATCTATTATTTATAGATGTAGATACATTTTCATAATGTTTCATTTCATTCTGAAATGTCTAAATGATGTAAAGATCTGGTTGTAAAGTAGTTTCCGACCACTCTGGTCATAAATTTGGGCTTGGCTTAGACAAAGATCTAAAAGCCTTTCCTGCTTCTACGGTGGCTGTACCAAAGCAGTGCAATCGTTTTCTGCTCAGTTCAAGTCTCAATCCTTTCTTTGGCTTTTAATTCCAGCAGATTCTGAGACCTTGCTAGAACAAATGATGTTTTCTCTGCATTTAGAGTTTTCTTTTCTTTGACTGACGATAGAGAACTTTGTTATTGGAATAAATTGACACTGATTTTCATTTGTCAATGTGAGATTGTCTATAAAGTTTCACTAGCAACCGAAACTGATTAGGTGATAGGTTCAGGAGAGCTGGTAGATGTTGTTCATTGTCGGCTCCCTCTCCTCTCCATCTTCACAGTCGTCATGGTGATCTGTGAGCAGGAGAACAGGAAGTGAGAACAGTTTCATGAAGAATGTAAACAGCTTTATAATATCTACCTTGCTCTTCTTTTCTCTTCAGTGCACTACCTCGGACCTCCTCTTCTTCTTCTTGTCTGCATTCATCAATGTTTTTATACATCACCTGAGGAGAGAAGAAGAGTGTAATAAGAAAGCAATAGCCTTTTGGACAACACTGAGGATTTAAACAGCCCTTAGTTTTCTCACCTGGTCGCTCTGACATGGCATCATGTCATTGGTCAAGGGGAGGAGACTCTTGATGAGCTGACCAATGGTTTTAAAGGTTGGTCTGTGGGTGGGCTCCAGACTCCAGCAGAGTTTCATGAGGTGATACCTGAGAGCACATGTGAGTGTTTAAATTAACTTAATTAACTTACATTTCTTCTCTGTAGCATTACCACCTTAACAAACAGCCCTTGGCTCATGTGACTTGGCTGGGCTTAGGGTGAAGAAGCCACATAGTTCCACAAGCTGAGGGGTCCTTGAGGTTCGGAGGAGTGTGGGCCACTTAGCGAGTGAGGGCAGGGTCTGAGATGTGCCAATTTCTTGTGTCATAATATAGCTTTGGAGACAGTGAATGCACCTCTCAGACAGAAAACTAGCTGCTCTATTAGGATGTAAGACACCAAAGAGTTATAGCTGCTCCCCCATCGACAGCTCAGACTCTGAAACCCAACACCAGAAGAAAAACTGGACTCTCTCTAAATCCAAAGCTACCCTAGGAGGGAGACATTGAGTAGGTCTAGGGATTCTACAACCCCTAGGTAAGATTTTCAGTTTGGAAATTTTCACCAGCAAGTGAGAGGGATGCATTTTTGCAGCTTCAAGTTGCAAAAGAAAAGGTTCTTACTGCTGTTTGTGCTTATTCACATCATCTGGTGTAATGAACGGAGTACCATTGGGGGTCTATTTTTCTCTTCAAGAACTTCAGTGCCCATGTAGGTAATTATGGAGACACTTGGAGAGATAGGAAGGGGTTGTCCAGAGAATTGTGAGAATTGTGCTCTTTAAGAATATTTGGTACGAGCTCCACTTTGGCCAAAGGTTGATGAAGAATTTTTAAGTCATGGATTTTACCCTGTGGAATCATTTCTTCTACACTTGGCTAAACAGCAGGTCAGCTATCAAATGATGCCCACCTACTGTTGATTTAGGTTTGGTGGTGGGAGGAACTGACAGACTGAGAGAGCGCTTCAGTGAGGCCAAGGAGATACACTTTGGTTTTAAGAAAGTTCTAGGAAACCATTCAAAGACTTGGGAAAGAAAAGCAGAGTGCTCCCAGCCTGTGGTTGGCTTGGGAGGTGGACTTTTTGAGAGCATTGTCAGACAGTAGATGAACTTTGATGATTTCCTTATTCTGGTCACCATGTTGTTCCCCTAAACATGGATAAAAACAGGTTGCATCTTCAAATATATCTTTTAACCTACTTCTAGCCCAGCCCACGCAGGAGGAGTCACAGCTGGAATCTCTGTGATATCATGGAACCACTATCAAAAACACTTTCTGCACTCCATCACGTCCTCTACCACATGACTCCCAGTGAGGCGGACAGCGGAGGCAACGTGCATGAATTTCTGACTTGCTGGCAAGCTGGACTAATTCTTCAAAATTAGATCCAGAGTGACTACAATGACATTCGAGTACCTGTCGATCAAGAGCAACCACAAAGTTAAGTATGATCTGCTGTCCAAATAATCCAACGTTCATGCAAAACGTGGAATTAAGACAATCGGTCTTCAACCTTTCTGAGCTTTTGCAGAAAAGCAACCATAGCCAGAGATGCTCAGAAGAGACTCTGTCTCAAGTGAACTGGCTTCCTTCCTCCCTGCTGGAGAGGAGACAACAGCAATCGTAATTTTGCACGTTTTCCTACGTGCCAGTCAGAATAGCGGGAGCTACCCCCCAACAGCTGCTTCTGAGAGTAGCTGCAACCTTCCTTTGTTTGTGCCCGCCACGTGGTTCGGACCAGGCCAACTTTGCCAAATCAGTGTCCTTTGGACCTCGCATACTCCTTCTTCAGAACGATTCTTGTAAGAGGTGGTGTTTGGGCAGAGAAAATTAGTTTAGGATAGACCAATCTAAGTATTGTTTGTTTCATGATGTTTTGCTTTGTTTGTGGTGCGGAAGCTAAACCCTTTCAGTGCTAACAGACCACAGAGCCAGAGGTTTCAGGCTGGATCGGATTGGTTTTGAAGCAGATACAAGCTCTTATACGCATGTTCATATGTATATTAATGGTAGTCAAAGGTACATGTTCAAACCTTAAAGAAGTGGTGAACAAGCTATAAGCTTTCTTTTATTAGCTAAAACCGCTAATGTCTAATGCTAGAGCCAGGCAGGTCAAATATTTATTTATGACTCATCGCCATCTTATCTCTGGAGTCATTACATATCCCTTTTGATCTTGGAAAGGCCTTGGGATCTTCACAGCAACGTTTTACCATTAAGACTCAAATTTAGATCATCTTAAGAAAATAGGTAAATAGACAATTAGAAGGATTGGACATTAACATTAGAAAACACTCAAAAGAACAGGTGAACATCACTTTCAAAATAATTAAATTCACATCAACATAAAGATGTTTCTTCTCACATTTCATTTGGAGCGAACTCTGGTTGCTCCATGTGGTGGCCATCTTTGATCATCTTGTAGAAGTTGGTATCCACCACAACATTGGGATATGGGCTCTTACCTGAGCAGATGAACACAGAAACTGATTAAAATATGGAATCAGATGTTTAACTTTTTCTCAGTGAGGTTAGGGTTACTGTTTCCATGGTTACCCAGAGAGAAGATCTCCCACAGCAGGACTCCGTAGGACCAGACATCACTTTGTACTGTGTAGAGACACTGAAAGATGCTCTCTGGTGCCATCCACTTTACCGGCAGCCGGGCCTGTCAAAATAAAACATAAAATCTCAAAGTAAAGTACCCTTTGCCATTAGTTTGGATTATACCTAAGATCAGATGTCAGTAATTTAACACATTACTCACATTTCCCTGAACAATGTAGCTGTCATCGTTTCGAATGTCTCGAGCCAAACCAAAGTCACAGATTTTTGCAACACGAAAATCCGTCAGCAGGACGTTTCTTGCTGCCACATCTCTGTGGATGCACTGAAAGACCAACAGCAGAGACATGGACAGGTCAGATGATGTCATTAATCATCAGTCACTCTGAGGACATTCAGCATTACAAAGAAATTCTGTTTCCATTCAAATCAAATCAAATTTATTTATATAGCACATTTAAGAACAACTACCTTTGGCCAAAGTGCTGCACACAAAAAACAATAAATGATAATTCCATATAAACACTATACTAGATATGTATACAAGGAAAAAAACTATCACTGTATTTAAAGCCAGTGAGTATAAATGTGTTTTAAGAAGAGATTTCAAACACCAAGAGTTGAAGCCTGTCTAATATAAAGGGGCAGCTGGTTCCACAGTTTAGGAGCTACAACTGAAAAGGCCCGATCACCTCTGTGGACCAGCCTGGACCTTAGGAGAACTAAACACAAATGGACATTACATCTAAGGGATCTTGAGGGCACACAAGGCTGCCAGAGCCTTGTGTGCCCTCAAGGCTTCTCCTTTCTTTTTAACAAACCTGCTCTAGGACTCTGGTGGAAACCAGATTTAGTTAGGTTTTAGGTTCTGAGACCCTGGACATCATTACAAAACCTTGGTTTGTACTGTGTGTGCATGTCTGACTGTGTTCTTACATTTTTGGAGGACAGGAAGTCAAGTCCCTGAGCCACATGGTAGGAAAACCTCATGAGGTCACAGAGAGACAGACTGAACATGTGTTCACCTGACAGAAATAGAAACTCCAGGTGAGCCCAGGTGAAAGTCCAGGTGAAACCAGGTGCAATCAAGTGAGCTTGGTCTTACCTTGGTCATTTTGACCTGGAAACAGGGCCGGTTGCATCTCCTGGTACTCTGACCAGCATGAGATCCCACTGTCACTGCAGGTCACATTATTGGATGTTATGATTCACCTGAACTTTACCTGAACTGTTCCTGCTACAGGCCTAACAGATGGGAAGGAACTAAAACTACAATTAACTAATCAGCACATTTTTCTTAAAAAGAATTACATGATAATCAATCATCACTGCAATATCAGACTGTATTCAACTTCTCGGCTGTTTTGAAAACCAGACCCTAACCTGAGTAATAATTTGATTGTTGAGAAGGACTCATGAAGCTGGCTGAAAACCATGGAGGGGAAAATAAAATCTTTGTGAAACAGACATCTCACCTGCGCAGCTTTTCTTGCTGTGTCACGTTCTTATAGAACACCTCATCTCCAACCTCGTCTACTGTTATCACGGACGCCATGAAGTCCTGAGCGTGAGCCCGCAGGAAGTTGAGTAGGTCACCATGGCTACAGTACTCTGTGATCATTAGCATGGGGCCTGTCAGGGTCAAAGATTGGGAGAGATGATTTAAAGTGTGTTAGTTAATAATAAACATGGGAGAAAATCTATAAATCACAATAAAGTCCTTCTTGTTCAAACAGGAACGTTTCTTTGTCTCTCAGATCTTCAAGTAAACATGATTTGGTGCAGACATTACAAATTGTGTTTCATGAAAGATCCACTTCAGATTGGTACAGATTTTTAGGTCTGGTTTAAATGGTTTCTGACCATTTTAAATTAGTATGGAGTTATTCTATTGTACTATGATTAGTTAGGACAGATTCAATCTGATTTTAGGTTTCAGACTCACCAGAACCGGTTCTTGACTTGTCAAAAATGAGAGGTGAAACTAGTCTAGCTCAGACACGTCACACCGGAAATGGTTTGGACCAATAACACACTGGCTTCAGATTGGTATAGACTAGCTCAGAGGATTTCAGACCTGTTGAACACTATAAAAAGGGTTTTACACTGACTCCTGATTGGTTCTGGATGTACTAATAATGGTATTTGAACATTTAAATTTTGAACTGACTTTACGATAGTTTCAGGATGACAATAAACTGGTCTTAGACTGGGTTGTATATTAATTCCTAACAGATCTATACTGGTTTCAGGCTGGTCTCATGAAAGGCTCCCTGCACCTTCAACCACACCCAGACGTAATCATGACATTTCAGTCCATAGCAGTAGGGTTCGGTCCATCACATCCTTCGAGTTTACGCTGATCAGTAAAATTCCTATCACCTCCTTGCGTGCACGCTCCCAGCAGGTTGACGATGTTGTCATGGTAACCAAGATGGCTAAGGATCTTCAGCTCTGACATCAGAGCCTCCCGTTCCTCTGTGTGAGCGTTTGCTGCAGGTAAACACATGAAACGTCAGATGGTTCCCTCATATCACAGAATAATAATTCGGAAGGTTTGTGGAATCACATTTCAGCATCTTGACCGCGACTCTGGTGGCCTTGTTTTCGGTTTCCATACCGTACGCCGTTGCTTCAACAACCTTGCCAAAAGCCCCTGAGCCCAGAACGGCACCTGAGAGCCAGAATGCAGGGACACATAATGAAGGTGGGAGAAGAAGACTGAGGAAGAGGAGATGCTTTCTATGTAAGCTACGCTGAGACAGTAGGTAATACTGTAGTGTCTGTAGGTCAAAGATCCAAGTGGTGGCACGCTGGAGGTTGAAAGTGTGCTGAGGAATCCTACCGAGTCGCAGTTTGTCTCGAGGAAACTCCCACTTCTGATTGTACGGCAGCTGGGTGGGGTCCACAAAGGTGTAGTTGTTCCCATCGTTGCTCTCAATGATCTTCCACAGAATTTCATACTTTGGTTTCTGGTTGAAAAAAAAAAAGGATGTTTGTCTCTATCATCAGGACCTATACTCACCTGTCTGATCTGAACTCACCTGTTTGCACTTGTAAAACACAACTACCAACAGCAGGAGGAGGATGCAGGAAACACTCAGAGCTCCAATCATAGCAGGAGTGAAGATAGTGTAAAGTCCAGTAGAACCTGAAAGAGGCCAAAGCTAGGAAATTATTGGTTTTGTTGAACTTGAAGACAGAAATCTATTTTACACCTAATCTTTTAGGTAAGATCTTTTATTTAAGACTCAACTCTGCATTCGTCCCAATCTCCTCCCTTGGCTAAACTCTGTATCTAAACTCTGCTCCAGCTGACTTTGGATGCTGACAGGTGAGACTGGCCTGGGATCAGTTTGCTGAGGTAAATTCAGTTTGTGTTTCTCTGATACTTACGGTGAACAAACACTTGACGAGACTCGCCCACCAGGTTGTGTGCCATACACATGACTGTGAAATCATCATCATGAGCGGACAGTGGGAAGAGTATCCTCACCTCCTCCCCTTCCTCTGAGGTTACAGCAGGTGGAGACACCTGATAGGTGGAACTGTTAGCACACCTGAAGAAGAGGTGATAATCATTCCATTTGATCTTAGTTTCAGTTCAGGTTTGATCCTAACCTGGCTGCAGATGTTTGTGAACAAAACAAGAATTTTACAACAGAAATAAAGCCACACATTCTGCACCTTCAGATGTCACTCACTGTAGCGCCCCCTTCAGGACATGAAATGCATGGTCTCAACAGATCATATTAAATCCCACAGCCTGTAGGGGGTGCTTTCAGCTTTCAGTTTACGTACATGTTCTTGTCAGTGCAGATCAACCAGAGGACTGTGGGCCATGGATAACCAGAGCTGCTGCACATCAGGGAGTGGTTCTGCTGAGTGATACTAACAGTCGGAGAACCTGGAGGGTTCAAATCAGATTTAAAGGTTTACCAACAATGAAGAAACACAGGTTGGACAATGCTACAATCAGACATTGAAAAGGGGGAACACGTTCTTACGGTAGATCCGTAGATCAACATCCAGAGACCCGTTAAAGAATGAGTTAGAAAAATTAAAAGAATATCGACCGACATCCTCCTTACGCACCCGCCGCAGCAGAAGGTTTGCATCCGACCTGTTCCAACAACAAAACCACCTTAAAACATGTCACAGAACTCAATTATACCACCATAAACAGCAACCTAACACACATGATTAAAATACCACCATTAAACATTAAATAAAATACCACCTTCTTAACAAACATTATCAACAATGTTA